>NW_016157691.1:76704-117252 GCF_001687245.7 Rhagoletis zephyria | reverse complement strand
CCATATTGGTTTTCTGGGGTTATATCAAAACCCTGAACTGATGGGGTTAAATGGACCTCGGATTCGGATTCAGCGACCCCAAAAACATAACGTACACATAGTGAGACCTTTGGGTCAGAACACAAATTTTTTTTTGTGTGGCTGTGTTATCTTCTATACTAATTATATAAAGAGAAGTCCCTTTANCATTGTAAGGCGCTTGCAGTTTTGAAATCATCATTTGTTTACTTTTTTGTATCGGAAATAAAGNTAAATAGATTTCAGCAAACACCATGTTTTAGGCAAAAAAAAAAAAATTACTTTTTTCCGGTAGATGTACCAAGGACCGATCTATTCGAAAAAAATTTATTATGGTCCGATTTGCTTAAAATTTGGTACGTAGGTAGCTCTTTAAGTAGATTAGCATATAGGATCCTTTTTTCCGGGAAGTGAACCAGGGATCGATCTATTTGAAAAAATTGTATTTATGGTCCAATTTCCTTAAAATTCGCTACGCAAGTAACTATATACATATGTACAAAATTTCATGAAAATCAGACCAGCCTTTCGCGAGAACTGCAAATGTTTCGGAAAAAAGGAAATACTCATTTACTTAAGGTTGCTTAGCATATTGCTTTAGGCAAGCTTTTAATTTATGCTCTTTTCAGGTTTTGTGTTTTATGCTTTTGTACGTAAACAGAATTTCGATCAGCTGTACTAACAGCTTGCAATTTCTTGCCAATTTTGCGTTCACGTACTTTCTTGGATATTTTCAAATTTGAAAAATAATCTTTCGTAACTCTCCTGCAAGTTTCTGCTGGATATTTTTCAATGGAGATTTATTCGAACATACTAAATAAATGTCGATCGATTTTTGTACCGATTGTTTTGCTGCGTTTGTTGTTACTAAGCCAAAGTGAGCTACAATGATGTTGTTGTAGCCAACTGAGCTACTGGATGAGCACCCCTGGTTTAGAAAATTTAGAAAAACTGAAAAAAACCGAAGATAGGAAAGTCAAAATTTATGTAAATATCTTTGCGTTTGTCTAAAGAAACTCGAGAGGATGCACATGTCTGAATGATTCCGGGGCATTCTCAATACCCTACGCTTGACGACTACAAACGAGTGGTATTGCAAAAAAACGTTTTCTCGAAGCAATTGGTGCACCATGGTTATGACGAAATTGCATCGGATTTGTCACATTGTCCATTGATTTGTCCGAATCGGCTGACAAGACTATAAACCAGGGCAGAATAGTCAAATATAATGTAGAATTTTGAAATTCTCTGGGTATTCTTGGTTTACCACCCCACAATTTGCAATGGAAATTTGGCTTAGTCATTTTATCTACGCGCAAACACTAAGAATAGGGCGACAAGAAGGCAACATTTTTTGTAGAAACGAAATCGCCATTAGTCTCTTTAGAATAATTGTTTACCTTTTCCTGTAAAATTCCCAGTTCGTCGAAAGGATGTCACATGCATCGATGATACGAAACGATGTTAGTCATATTCCACGTTGACCAGAAGTTAGTTTTCTCACTTTTTTAGCATTTTCTGTCTACATACATAGATAGATAGATAGATAGATAGATAATAAAATGAGGTTTGCACCGCGACCTAGTGGTCTATTGTCCCCTTCATTCTTCACCTCCTCTAGACCTGAATCCCTGAGAAAATTCAACAGTACCTTGGGGGTAGGGAGTGAATGTGCCTAAGCTGTGGCCAAATTGAGCCTAACTTCTCTCACTTCTTCTGCAGACTGCATCACATTCGGTGAGGATGTGTAGAGGTGTCACGATGGTAGAGTCGCAAACCCGACAAAGATCACTCGACCATATCCCCAGCTTGTATAGATGCCCTCTCAGC
The DNA here is from genome assembly GCF_001687245.7 of Rhagoletis zephyria. Lineage (NCBI taxonomy): Eukaryota > Metazoa > Arthropoda > Insecta > Diptera > Tephritidae > Rhagoletis > Rhagoletis zephyria. Next base: position 115,404 of record NW_016157691.1, on the reverse strand, counting down.
CTGCAGTGTCCTGTGAGGATACGCTGCCCTTTTAGGAGGTCAATTAGACTTTGGAAGTCTACATACATATGTATGTATGTACATTCAATTGTTATATCAACATTTTTTTAGTTACTTGTATAGTAATGAATAACAAGCCCACGGACAAAGTAAGTATTTGAAACTAATGTCAACGAACTCTGAGATGCGTACACGAGTTTGGCATATTTAAAAAAATATATCGTTGCTACGGTGATGACACTCTTCAAAGATTGGCGCGTAGGCGAAAGTTAAGAGTTATGTATGCATGTGAATATTTAAGCGTAGAACTTTTCTGTACAATATCAGATACATACATATGTATATATAGCACATATATATGCATGTACGTTGGTATAGCGAATTCTGTACATATTTGTTTATACAAAGCAAATCGTGTATGCCAAATGAAGTTTTCATTCAACTTTTAAGTGTCACAGCCAGGGTTGCCACTTTGGTAAATTGTTACCAAAATTGGTTGAAAAAATTTGGGTTGGTAAAAAGGTAAATTTTTTCTCATTTTGGTAGATTTTTGTTGAATTATTTAGTTTGAAAAACAAATAAAACTTTTCGTTCCCATTTTATTTTTCGTAGTTATCTTTTTATTAGAAATTTCTTTCCAAAAGTGCAGTGTACTTTATTGCATTAATTTCCGAACACTTTAATGCACACTTTTTATATACATACGAATAAATGTATATCGATAAAAGGCAAACATTCAAAACTCTTTTTACTGGAATTCCGAGAAGCTTTTGATTGCCTAAATATTCTAAATGATTGGTTAAATAAAAAAAAAGAACGGACAAGTATGTAATTACCCACTTCGAGCCTTCGAAAAAAATTAAATCAGCGCATATTTTTATCAATGGCAATTGTTAAATGACGTCCGCTGTGGTGTAGTGGTAAGCAGTGCGCGCTTCCACTCCGCAGCGCCTGGGTTCAAGCCCTGGTCAAAGCAACATCGCAAAAAAAATTTAGGGAAAAGGTTTTTTCTTAACAGCGGTCGCCCCTCGGCAGGCAATGGCAAACCTCCGAGTGTATTTCTGCCGTGAAAAACGGCTTCTCATAAAAATACAATCGCCGTACGGAGTCGGCGTAAAACTGTTGGTCCCTCCACTTTGTGTGACAACATCAAGGCGCACGCCACAAATCGGAGGAGAAGCTCGGCCAAACACTAACATATGTGTAAGCGCCAATCGATTATTATTATTATTATTGTTATAATTGTTACTGGCGGCAAAAAAATTAAAAACTGCCAACGGGAATTTTTAGCTGCACATTGTTGATTAGTCTCAGGTATTATGGGCTATAAAACTCCATACCTTAAATTGTTCAAAAAATTCAGAGTAAAAATTTCGAAACTTAGACGAAATTTTTTTGAATTTTTCTAAATGTTGTATTTAGCTTGAATCCTTGATTTTTAAATGTGTGGCTAAAGCGTAACCAATATTCTTATAAAATAATACCAAAAAATTTGGCTTGAAAAAAAATGGGGAATATCAAAAAAAAAATTATCAAGCGTTTTTTGAGTCACAGTATTTATCTATAATAACTACAGTTTAAATTTTTTGAAATGATGAAGTTTCGTTGTTGCCTTTAGTTTAATCACTTTCGCTTTTGGTTGAAGGAAACTGAGAAGATGCCATTAATATGATCTCTTAAATAAAGAGTTCCTTAAACACAATTTGAATTCTTATGGAATTAACTGAAAAAATAACAAAACCATAGTTTTCATTAAAATAACTAAAAAGAAACGTTGGTAGATATTTTCCACAATTGGTAGATTTTTTTCAAGTGGATGGAAAGTATTTTTTTTCGTCAGTGGCAACCCTGGTCACAGCTAACTTTAACGAAAACAAACTTCTTTGCCGCATGCTCGCGTAATACGCTCAGAATTATAAGGAATATTTGGTGTTTAATAAACGAGGGTAGCCTGATAAATATTGTTGGCAATATTTAGTTCTTCTGATCTGTGCTTAAAAGTAATTCCTTTAGATTTTAGTATGTTGCTATTTTTTGATCATTTTTACTTGCGTACGTTTAGGAGTTACATATAAGTAAAAATTCATATCTAGACAATTAGACGTATGAAAGATATACCTTCTATATCACCAATCTAAGTGATTTTCATTGCTGTGTGACCGGTATGTTAACCGGTAACACAATTTAATGGTTTTAGCTTCCTCCAGAAAGGCGTTATATCGCAAAAATTTGTATATGAACAATAAGTGGTATAGGAGATAAAGCTAATACAGCACCGATTTTTACGATTTTCTCAGTAGACTTTGTATGATTATTTATAAAATATCTCACGTAATTTCTCGGTTTTAGCTGTCCAAATAAAGGAGTTTTAGAGTAAAACCCCATATCTGAACAATCAGTTGTATGGAGGCAATAGGTTATAGTGACCCGATCTTTGTCATTTTCACTATACAGGGTTAATGAAAAGGTTATTATTTCCGCAAAAAATGCACATACAGCCTTTATCAATCAATATTCTTTCCATTACAGATTTCAAGTCAGAATTTCTGGTAAGAGTAATATAGTTTTGACACTTACAGTTTATTCTCCTTTGTAATAAATTGTTCGTTTTCGCCGTATTTTAAATAAATCTGATTCTTGTACGAGTTTATGCTTTTATCTTGTGTGTCGTAAGTAATTTAAATTATTTTTCTACTTGTGCGGATATATAATGAGACAATCTGATTAGTGACCAGTTTTTCAATATATCTGTGGTCAAGCGTTGCTTTACATTTTTATATGTATATATACCCTGCAGGGAAAGCTACTAGTTGTGAACTAGAATTCTACCGGTTTGCGTTTCAGCCCAACTAGTTCACGTTCTATCCTTTTTCAATGTTAGCGACTGGTATTTTTAACATTGCGATGTCCTACGAGATGTCAATTGTCAGGCTATGCATCAGCATCTACTAGTATAAATACAAGTAGCATCATACCAGTTGATGAGATAGTCTGCCAATTTATGCCCCGTGAAAAGCATAAGTGTGCCTTTTTGCTCGCGACGCTCCAGCAGTCACAATGGCCGACAGAGCAGAGCACGCGCGTGGTAAGCCTGAGGTCCCAGGTTCAAATCCTGGCGCAGGGAAAATTTTTTTATTTTCTATTTTTATTTTATTTTTATTTTTTATAAATTTATTTTTTTGTTTATGCTGTTTTTTGTAATTTTTAAATTTAATAAAAACAATATTTTTGTTTAATTTCTTTGTTTTTATATTTCTTCCTAAATGTTTTTTTGTAATGCAATTAGATTTTCAAATTTGTTATTTATTTGTAAATTGAATAAATAATTTTTACTTACATTTATTTAACTTTAAAAATCTTAACCACCTCCAAGCGGCCTCGAACCTGCGATTTCAGAACCAGAACCAGTAGTCTTCACGTGACGCCACAGCCGACATTTGCAAGAAAAGCAATTAATTGCGTTTTATTTTTGGCTTTGGCAATTCAAAGGAAGATGTCGCTGATCGCCTAAGTTCTTCGAAATTGTCGAACTGGTAGGCACATACTAGTTAATGAACTAGAATTTTTTCTAACTAGTTTGGCTTTTCACTGCAGGGTAGTGAAATATCACTTTCACTCGAAGTTGTCGATAATATTGTGAGTATAAAATTTTTCGAGTGCTTACTTTAAAAAGGACCCAGGGAGCAAGCTAAATTATATCTAGTACAAGTAAACATTAAATATGCGGTTCATATCTGAAATAGATCCAGTTGCCAGAGGAACTGCAAGTTCAGCTTCTAGTCCTTTTTATAGACACACCTGTAAAATTAATTGAATTTTTATTGTAGAGCTGAAGGAAAAGACTCTGACATGTACATAAAATGAATAATATGCAATAAAAAATGGAAATGGAAGAGGGTGTAGATTTAATAAGCATTCAGCAAAGAGTGGACGCTTCTCTGGACGAGATCCGTTTTCGATGGCAAAAGTGCTGCTTGCCTTAGCACAGCTTCTGTTGTATAAAATGTGGGTAGAATTGACATCTGAGTATGCAGGTATTGTAAATGTTTTTGTTTTATCCTTTTTAAAAGGAAGATAAATGAACTTCTTTCGAAATAAAATAAATGTGTATAAATGTGTATGTTATATGTGTGTCCCCAAATTGTAGCACGGTTACTACTTTTGGCCACAGCTTATAGGGAACGTCCCACTGTGTGGCAAACAAGCTAGGAACATTTCTGCAACAAAAAGAAATATCTCGTTTTTCAGTTTTGTAAAGTTGCGTACAAAACTTACAATTGCTATAAATTTAGCTTCCATTTTTTAACATTAAACTAAAATAATCACCAAAAAACGCACCAAGCACCAAACTCAAAAATTTTCGCGTTTTGAATAAAAAAGCACTAAATTTAGTGCGAAAAGCACCAAGTTGGCAACAATGCTCTCAAGTACACTGAAACCGGAGCGTACACCGGATACCTTCAGCTTAGAGACCAATAAAAAAAAATTTGAATTACCCTCGTACCAATGCGTATGTGATATGTTATTACTTATTCAAATAGTCTTCTCTATGGTTATCCACTTTTGATATCCTTGAACTAAGCGATTCGTCTTAAATAAAATAAACTTCCTGAATAAAGCTAATATTTTACGTGAACAAACTGGACACAAAAATACGCTTATGTATGTGTCAGCACATCAATTTTTCATTGATTTTCATTGTCCGTTGAAAGCTGTGTGAAAGTGCGTTTAGTATAAATACAAGTGCAAGTACAACTTTAAAAGCATGGCTCTTTACAGAAATAATATTTTACACTGACCAATGTATTTAAAAAAATGTGAAATAACAATTTCCTTTTAAACCAACCATAAAGTAAATATCAAATTACAATAAACAAAGTAAACAATTAATGGAATTAACGATGCTCACCTAAGTTTAATTTAAAATTTTTATGGAGTAAAATTTTTATTTGGTTTAGGATTACCGTAAATGGGATATAAATACATATACATGCACTTAAATGTGAAAGTGCATTTTTTCTTATAAATGGTTGAATAAGAGAGAGTGTAAATATTTACATACATATGTATGTATTTTTATATATGCCATATTTACATACATATACATATGTATGCACTACATTAGACCACGTCAAACAAAAATCCTGCAATGCGACCGGAATATTACTAAATTTTTGGCGCTTGGTATAGATAGTAATGGTCCTCCATGAATCTCCCCTCTCTAGGACAACACTAAGAGGGATTATACGTAAGGAAATGAGTTAGTCTCTTCTGAGGTCAATATAATTTTCTAGGATTAACTAATTTTCTTACGTCTAATTCCTATTAAAAAACTAAAGGCTGGATGCGGGACCTCTTAGAATTGTAATAGATAGGGGCGATTCCTGGAGGATCATTACTATAATAAGCGCTGAAATTTGGGTCTTATTCTGGTCGAATTGCAGGATTTTTTTTTGACGTGGTCTAATGCAGTGTTGCCACAAAAAAAATTACCAAATTCAAAAACAAATGAAAAATCCTCAAAATCCGAACAAATTACCCAAATTTTCTTATTACAGATATGAGTATTGTGTAGGGCTGCCAGATATTACCGTTGCCAAACCGGGTCAATATGGTAAAACTAACTCAATAACAACAACAACAACAACAACAAAATTTTGAAAATTAAGTTTTGTAGCCCAGAATTTTAGTTTCTTCTTACAAACTATGTTCTACAATTCTTTTTGTATGGAATACGCTGTCAGCAAAAATTAAATTGCTTTATTAATTGGCTTAAAGCTACATTTTCAACATTTTTTAAAAGATCAGATGAAGAATTATCCGAGCTAATAAGTTTGTACGGCACTGTACTTATTCATGCCCTGTAGTCAAATGTACTAGTTGTAAACTACCTCACAACTAGTATGAACCGCATGCCCAACTAGCCAGCGGACAATCTTTTTTCCATGCAATCAACTGGTATTTTTAACATGGGGATGTCCTACAAGATGGTAATTGTCAGATTTCGGTCAGAAATATACCAGTCTCATACTAGTTCAAAACAGACAGAAAAATACTAGGCCAATTATGGACCAAAACCGCTACTTTGGAAGTCAAAAAATTAAATGAATTCATGAATATACAATAAAAGACTTTTGATTAAGTACACTTCAGTGTATTACACATTTTTATTTAGCAGCCTTAGATTTGCCAATAGTTACCATGCAGTGAAACGCCGAACTAGTCAGGAAAAGTACTAGTTGACAACTAGAATTTCCTGACTGAAACCGAACTAGTTCGAAAATGACCATACTTGTACCAAGTACAAAACGATTTATGTATTCATGCCCTGTTTTATTTGACTTCGACAGTTGAATACAATAGAGTACACAAGATATTATAACTTTTATTTGGGTATATTGTAAACCGTTAAATCGAGTACGTACTCGTAAAATTTTTTGGGTATTAATTAAAAGGAAAAATAAATACATAAATATTTCAAACATTCGAACATAAATTTAAAGGCATTTTCCATTAAATGATATTAAAAGTAAAAGCTTTCAGGTACAATAAATACTATATTTTTATCTTTTTTTAATAAAACATTTTAGTTAAAAATAAAACAAATACTTTAGTTCATTTTGAGTGAACTAAAATAAAAATAAAAGTTTTCTTTAAAATAAATTAAATTCGTTAACTTTGCACATTTCAGTCCTTTCGTTTTAAAATTTTTTTAAAGTAATAATTAAGGTTTAAAATTTGAGATTTGGATAAGAATAAAATAAATAAATAATTCAAGCAGTTAATAAATATTCCTAATATTTGTCTATACTTTGGCTTGTTGATTGATAATTAAAATTAATCAAATAATTATATTAATTTGTAATTAAAAAGAGTCAAAAATAATTGAAAATGATCAAAAATAACAAAATAATGATGTAATTAAAATTAACGAATTAATTAAAAAATTTTATTTAAGTAATTATTAATCATTAAAAAGGTGCTAATATCGGTATTTAATCATTAAACGGTTATTCAAAAAAACATGCTTTAATTAATAATCAATATATATAATAATATTAATCATTATTTAACAAGTATGGTATAATTACGAGTACGTACTCGCTTTAATGGTTTACAATATACCCAAATAAAAGTTATAATATTTTCTGTACTCTATTGTATTCAGCTGTCGAAGTCAAATAAAACAGGGCATGAATACATAAATCGTTTTGTACTTGGTACAAGTCTGGTCATTTTCGAACTAGTTCGGTTTCAGTCAGGAAATTCTAGTTGTAAACTAGTATTTTTCCTGACTAGTTTGGCGTTTCACTGCAGGGTGTACACAATGGGCGCGTTACTAAGACGTAATTGTTGGGTCCAACAGTTGTCAGCAGTATCGTAGCAGTCGAGCTAAACAACTACGTCTTATAAACGCGCCCAATGTCAATGTACAAGATAAGTATCACCGTTATTTTTCATGCCTTGGTTTGTATATAATATTGCTGCAAGTATATCTGTGCTGAATCTGGTCCCCAAGTTAGTCCTACACATTTCTAAACTACTAAATATACGTTCTACTTAAGCATTAGAAAAGGGCTATATTAGTAATGCAGATATAAACTTTTGAATATTTAGCAGCAAATGCAGATGTGCTTAAGAGCGAAAAACACCACCCAAGTGCCTCGACAAACCAAGCGAAATATCCCTTTGCTTTCACCGAATGAGGACGCTAGAGAGAAAACTCGAAGAAAACCAAATTATTTTACATTGTGAACCGGAAGAAAACTAAAATTCTTTGCTTGAACGAGTCATGTTTGCATGGTGTATGGAGAAATGGAAAATGTAGGTTTGAAGAATGTTGGACAAGCCGCTTGTGTGGTTTATTTCGCTCTTTATAAAACTTCGGAAAGCTTTTTCTTCAAAAATTTGCAGAGCGATTTAACAACTCTGGTGTGTAAAACATGGTTGCATTTGTTGTCTGAAAATATATCGACAGAAAATTCCTCAAAATAAAAATCCTCAAAAAATACTCAAACGCAGGCGAAATTCCTCACGTTTTGAGGAATTACTCACAAAGTGGTCACACTGGTCTAATGTAGTACATATTATATGTATATAAATGTGGCATATATAAAAATACATACATATGCATATGTACACTTTTTTAGCCTCACCCCATTCAATCGGTAATACTACGATCAAGTATATCACACACAAAAATTGGTCCCGATTGGAGACGATTAAATAAATTTTTTTTTTTCATTTAATACCCAAAATCGATACTACTATAGTCGAAGATATCACATATAAATTTTGGCTCCGATTGGGAGTCGTTGCTCCGTTGGGCACAGGGGTCAAAATTCAGATTACCAATGAAGACGTCTTCACCACTCCAATCGGGACCAAATTTTTTATATGATATCTTCGACTTTAGTAGTATAAATTTTGGGTATTAAATGAAAAACATATGTATCATTTGTTGAGTCTGCATGGAGCATCTGGCCCTGGACCTCATTGCGACACGCCTTAACTGACTTCAATCAGGACCAAAATTTATATGTGATATCTTCGACTACAGTAGTATCGATTTTGGGTATGAGTTGGCAAAAAAATTAATTTTAATTTTTTGAGTCTCTATAGAGGAATCTGAACTTTGACCCTTGTGCGACACGCCTTAACCGTCTCCAATCGGGATCAAAATTTGTATGTGATATCTGTGACCGTGGCGGTAATTGAAGGGGTGAGACTGAAAAAATCGCTCATTTGATTTTAAGGACCACCCTAATGTAAACATCTATGGTTTATGTATACATATATCACTGTGTGACTTTTTCAAATCACTTTCACTGCAGTACAAACATACAAACCGTGATGGATTAAATTGCATAATGCAAAGGACATAATAAATGTCGAACATAAATGTAAGTAACGGCACCAAAACACCGACAAAAACTGGCATCCGTTGAAGCCAAAGCAATTAAAAATGAAATTGACCATGGCCAACGTGGCTGAACGCGAAAGGCGCGTTATAAATTCACATCGCGGCACAGTGGCGTAAAATGGCAGCTTAAGCAATTAGCAATAGTGCAAAAAAGAATTTTATTTATTTACTAGCAGGCCCGGCGCACTTCGTCCCGCCCAGATTTTTTTATTTTTTTATTGAAACTTTTTGGTCCAACATTTTCACAAACAATTCACGTTTACGATTTTCATTGGCACATTCATCTGCTAAGATTATGGTTTGGTGGTCGTTTGCCGCTTTAAATAAGCTAAGGAAAGTGTTAGATCCGTGAAGAAGTTTTTGAAATTCTCCAACTGTGCAGCATTCGCAAAACGAAATAAATTTGAAGAATTTTTTCCCCCCTCACTCCCTGGCGGCAACAATGACCCGATTCTATAGTGAATGTCTAGGACAAGCTTTACAGTATAATTGGTGGCAATTTCAAAATGGGTGCGAATCACTGTTCTACAGAAATGCAATATACATATACTTATGTCAGACGAAATACCGTAAACGCTTTAACGCATAATAATATTGGAAAATCACATTCATTGGGCCAATCGTAACATAGGATCATAAATAATATGTTTAGTAATAACTCCAGCCAGTTGGCGCTGTAGAACTGGCGGATTAAATTGTGAAACTAAACCATCCAAAGGCCAACTCAAACACGCACAAAAAATTTCGTTAAAATCCGTACAACCATTTAGGATGATTTCACTCACAAACACATCTACAGAATAATTACAAATATTTACATACAAATATAGCTAAAAGTCGGTACGTTTGTAGGCCTTACGCCCACTTTTCAAATAACCCCAATTTTCTCCATGAGTATGGAGTATATACATATCTCCATACGAAGTTCTAGTACTGTACCATGAATACTTTCAGAGATATGCAGTATGAAAAATTTGGTTTGTATGGGAGGTGCCACGCCTCTTTTTACAATAGTCCGAAGTTTTCTTCAAAAGTATGCAATTGATTTCATATATAGCCGTACTAAGTTCCAGTATTCTATCGTTAACACTTTCAGAGATATGCAGAAAAAAATTTCGTTTGTATGGGAGGTGGCACGCCCCCTTTTCCAATAGCTCCAATTTTTCTTCAAGAGTATACGGTTGATTGCATTTATCTCCGAACCAAGTTCCAGAACTATACCATGAACACTTCCAGATATATGCAGTTTGAAAAATTACGCAAAAATTTGACATTTTCACATCCAAGTTCATAATCAAAAATAACACAGGTCCAGCTTCGGATCCAGAATTTTCTTTGGGGGATGTTTTCGTTGTAACGAGTTATTCTTGTATAAATATCTTAGGGTCATCCAAAATAACTAACCTGGCGAATTTGTGGCCTTAAAATGACCTACTTACTTTTACTTGAGAAAAAGGCCCTAAGAGTAACAGCGTTACACTTTTTTGCTTTTTTGGAGTTTTTATTATTTTAAAGTTAGGTACAAAAAACGTAACTTTGGATTAGCGTTTTCCACTTGCATATGTAAATTGGCTATCTTCGCTTGGCTAGTTTCACTAAAAGTTTAGTGATGGTGAGTTTTTTCTAACTATCACTAAAGTTTTAGTGATAATGCAATTTGTTTCTCACTATCACTAAACCTTCAGTGATAGTGAAATTTTTTTTCACTATCACTAAATTTTCAGTGATAACGAATTCTGGAGTTTAACTATCACTGAATAAACAGTGATAGTGCAATTCAGTGGTAGTGCAAAAATGCCCAACCCTGATCCTGAATATCTTGAAAACTATGCGAAATTTTGAAAAACTATTGAAAGCGTTTTACTGTGTTGTCGTTGGGTAGGCATTTTTACAATTGTTGTCGGTTTCCAGAAAACCAACGAAAATTAATTGGCACAGTTTAGGTGGTCTAACTCTAAAGAAATGCAGAGTATAAACATTTACAGTTTTTGGTGATACTTTTACAAAACGAAAGGCCTTAGGACTAAAACTCACTAGCCTGCAATGGCTTATGAATCGTCGCTCTCAATTATCTGCTGACAAAAGACTTCTCCTAAGCCGGGGTGGTTTTACCGATATTTTAAACATCTTCGATAGAACGTTCAGTTAGACATAATGAGATAAACTTACATAGTCATATGTGGGCCCATTTTCCTAAATTCCAAACAATGTTACTCCTTTTCAAGTGATTGTTGTTAGTATCAATTTTGAGTAAATTAGCGTCCTTAAATTTCGAAATATAGAAGTTTCAACCATCTCTGAAATTTACCGTTATATGAAAAGTGGCCGTAATTTTAGTCCGACTTCAATAATTTTCAACGTTTTGCTTTTATGTGGCAAGCCCAATAACCACACGGAGTTTGGTACAAATTGGTAGAATGGTTACCAAGCCCATTTTCCAAAATTTTATCTTAAACGTATTTATTGGTAAAGAATTGTTGCAAGCACCAATTTTGAATAAGTTAGCTTAAGTATTTACTGATTTATTGAAGATTTCGTATTTCTCTAAATTACCGTGGGCGTGGTTTTTGTCCGAGTTTAAAAATTTTCAGCCATTTGGTATGTTGTACCAAGGCCAACACTGTGCCAAGTTTGGGAGAAATTGGTGGAGCGGTTACCAAGCCATACACATGTAATCATTTTCCAAAAATGTATTATTTTTCGTCTAAAAATTATTGTAAATATCAATTTTGAGTCAATAACCTTCAGTAGTTACCAAAATATTGTAGTTTTCGTATTTCTATAAACTACCGTTAAATGGGAGGTAGGCGTGGTTATCCTCCAATTTTGCCCATTTTCAGTACCATCCGTCCCACACCCGAAAGAAGTACACGTACCAAGTTTCGTTAAAATATCTAAATTTTTACTCGAGTTATCGTGTCGGCTGCTGTGGTGTAGTGGTAAGCAGTGCGCGCTTCCACTCCGCAGCACCTGGGTTCAAACCCTGGTCAAAGCAACATCACAAAAAATATAGAAAAAAGGTTTTTNCCCTCGGCAGGCAATGGCAAACCTCCGAGTGTATTTCTGCCATGAAAAACAGCTTCTCATAAAAATACAATCGCCGTTCGGAGTCGGCGTAAAACTGTAGGTCCCTCCGCTTTGTGTGACAACATCAAGGCGCACGCCACAAATCGGGGGAGAAGCTCGATCAAACACTAACATATGTATGTGTAAGCGCCAATCTATTATTATTATCGTGTGCACAGACGTACGGGCGGAAAGACAGTCACCGCTTAATCGATTTCTCTTTTCATTCTGATCATTTATGTATACATTTGTCTATATCTATCTCGATTCGTTTTGCCTGTTACAAACAACCGTTATGTGAACTTGTGCACAAGTGCGCTCGGGTATAAAAATATATTAGACATACAAATTCATGTTTTATATGCGCTAAAAATTGGTTTAAAAACAATATTAACAAAAAAAGTTTCAATGGAAGTTTAGGTATCGTAACGTCATGTAACTTCACGTCAGATTATTCGGCTGACATACAAAATCAGAACAGATTTTTACATTTTTGAACTCGAAAATCAACCTTAAATATTTCAAATATTACTACAAAAAAATTTATACAAATAGGCTTGCCCAATTCCCAGAGTTTATAAATTTTTCAGTTTATATTATTAATCACATTAGCTTTATAATGTACATTTATGATTCGATACGATACCACGGTTCTGGCACTCGATTCCAAAAAATATCGTTTGAAAACTATCGAGTAAGAAGAATCGGTATCGAATGGCAAAAATATCGATATGGTATCGTATCGTATCGAAATTTGTGTCCCTACATGTGGAAATGACCATTTTTTAACGTAATGAGATGAATATTTCTAAATGCCGAACATTGCCATTATAATTGTTGCAATTTAATGCTTATTGGAAATCCAGAAAACATAAAAATACTTCAAAGATTTCAATTGACAACTATGAGGATTATTGTAAATGCACAATATTTTTTCACCAAGGATCAACTGCATCGTGATCTTAAAGTCCTAACCGTTGAAAAAGAAATAAAAAGCATGCTGTCTCCTATAAACTAAGACTGGAAACTCACCCTTACCCATTTATAACAGAAATGACATCGTGCCAAAACGTTTTAACCCGGCTGAGGAGAAAAGCAACAAAAGACCTTCTCCAGCAAGTTGAAACTGATGTTTACATTCTAAGTACATTTGAAATTCATTTGAGATTGATTTGAGAAAACATGGTAACGTTGTAATTATCGATACATTTTGCTAAACATTGTTCATGTCTTAAATTTATGTAAAGTGTAAAACGATATAAAAGGGCGTAGTTAAATAAAAAATTGTAAGAATATAATTAAACTCAATTGAAAACATGTAATTTTTAAGCAAACAAATAATTTTTAAGCAAAAAACGCAACCAACTTCAATCTAATATATAAAAACCTCGTGTCACGGTGTTAGTGGTCGAACTCCTCCTAAACGGCTTGACCGATCTTTATGAAATCTTTTGTGCATATATGGTAGGTATGAGAATCGGATGTAAAGTATATTTCATACCGCTAGGTGTAGGGGGCGTGGCCCCTCCCATACAAACCGAATTTTTCATACTGTAGATATATCTCTGGAAGTATTCATGGTAGAGTACTGGAACTTGGTATGGAGATATATGAAATCAAGCACATGGCCATGAACAAAAATTTGGGCTATTAGAAGAAGGGGCGTGGCACATACCATACAAGCTGAATTTTTCATACTGCATATCTCTGGAAGTGCTCATGGTAGAGTACTCGAACATGGTATGGAGATATATGAAAACAATCGCATACTCATGGAGAAAAATTGCCGTTATTGGAAGAGGGGCGTGGCACCTCCCATACAAACCGGATTTTTCATACTGTAGGTATATACCTGGAAGTGTTCATGGTAGAGTATTGGAACTCGGTATGGAGATATATGAAATAAATCACATCGTCATGAGGAAAAATTGGGCTATTAGAAAAGGGACGTGGTAAATCCCATACAAGCCGAATTTTTCATACTGCATATCCCGGAAAATGTTCATGGAAGAGGACTCGAACATGGTATGGATATGTGAAAGCAATCGCATACTCATGGAGAAAAATTGTGGTTATCGTAAAAGGGGGCGTGGCACCTCCCGTACAAATCGAATTTTTCGTACTGCTTAACTTTGGAAGTGTTCATGGTAGAGTAGTTCAACATAGTGTGGAGATATATGAAAACAATCGCATACTCCTCGAGAAAAATTGTGGTTATCTATTGGAAAAGGGAGCAATCACATGGTCATGAGGAAAAATTGGGGCTATTAGAAAAAGGGTCGTGGCCCATCCCATACAAACCGAATTTTTCATACTGGATATTTCTGGAAGTGTTCGTATTAGAGTACTAAAACTCGGTGTGGAGATATATGAAATCAATCGCATGGTCACGAATAAAAATTGGGGCTATTGGAATAAGCGGCATGGAACCTCCCATACAAACAAATTTTTTCACACTGCATATCTCTGGAAGAGTTCATGATAGAGTACTGGAATTTGGTATGGAGGTATATAAAATCAATCGCATAGTCATGAAGAAAAATTTGGGCCATTGGAAAAAGGGCGTGCATCTCTCATACAAACAGTATTTTTCATACTGCATATCTCTGGAAGTGTTCATGGTACTCGAACATGGTATGGAGATATATGAAATCAATAACATACTCTTAGAGAAAATTGCGGCTATTTTATGAGGGGGCGTGGCGCCTTTCAAATGCACTAAAGCTTTTACGTTTCTTTGTATGCATACATATCGCCGTTAAATGTACAAAACCGCGTATCGTCATTCTGCAAAACCGCGTAACTGACATTGGCTGCCAAAAATTGGATTTGCTCACACAAGCTCTTGGCTCAATCCTTATCCATTCGTCCTGAAATATACTAGCCAGAAATGCGATTGCTTTATAAAAAAGAGAACCATTTTGAAATATGAGTGTTTTTACGCTCTAGAAAATAATTTCTACAACTTCACATATGCGGTTTTGCATTTTGCTGATACGCGGTTTTGCATTTTGTTGATACGCGGTTTTGCACTTGAAACGACGATATACACTTTTGGTAGGTTGTTTAAGATGGCAATGAAAATATGCCTTCTGACAACCACCAAACCGTAATATTAGAAGATAAAAACATCACTGAAAATCATGAACGTGAACTGTTGGTAAAAATGTTGGACTAAAATGTTTCAATACAAAAAATGAATTTGGGCGGGACGAAGTTCGTCAGGTCCGCTACTTCTCATATAAAAATTTAGGAGTACCGTTAATTTCTTCATGATCCAATGATCGGATCTAAACGAAATTAGCATGGGACCACAACCATTGAGGTACCACCTTTCCGATAGAAAAAGAATTACCTCAAGCAAAAAGGAACAATATTTGGGAATAGGTTTAGGATCAAACAGATGGCTCAAAAACTGGCGAAGGTTAAGTGGCAGGAAAAAATCTATCACTCCATTGTGTACTAAACCTAGCCCCTTTAAAGCAGAGTATTATGCCATCATATTTTGTGCGAGCATAATTCTGAAGAGATAACAACACATTGCAACTGATGCCAGGACCGCGCCAAGGACCTTAAAGGCATACAGTGTTACAATAAGGGTGACAAACTACTTCTAAGGGTATAGTTAAGAGCAGAGAAGCTCTAATAATAGATTGGCGTTTACACATATGTTAGTGTTTGGCCGAGCTACTCCTCCGATTTGTGGCGTGCGCCTTGATGTTGTCACACAAAGCGGAGGGACCTACAGTTTTACGCCGACTCCGAACGGCGATGGTATTTTTATGAGAAGCTGTTTTTCTTGGCAGAAATACCCTCGGAGGTTTGCCATTGCCTGCCGAGGGGCGACCGCTGTTAAGAAAAAACCTTTTTTCTATATTTTTTTGCGATGTTGCTTTGACCAGGTTTTGAACCCAGGTGCTGCGGAGTGGAAGCACGCACTGCTTACCACTAGACCACAGCGGCCGACTCATATACTCGATTATTTGACTGGCAACGTTACATTCGTACGCATTTTCTCTACAATATAAATCAATTGTCTATTAAATAACTCAGACCCAACTGTTCGTTTTAAGTGGTATGATTAGGCATGGTCAAATCTATGTCTCTATAAAAGAAAGATTTTAATAAATCCTTGGGTTTCAAAGTTATAGGCATTCGAATGTGCACTGGCTACGTTACACTATTTGGAAGTTCAATGATGGCTTGTGTCAGATAGTTCGAAATTTCTGCGAAATGGGTGAACGAATATTGCTAGTTTTTCAGTATGTCACCTACAATTAATGCAGGAGGACATCTGCATACTCAGTTGTTGTAAATTTTAAGTTGTTAACAATTTGTGCTCATATAATTTGGGCACTGGTAACGTTACACAAAACACTGGTCACGTTACAAGTACGGCTCGCTTCTACAAGGTTTAACCAAAGGGCTTTTCCTTTTCCATTTTTTCTTCGCATTACTATTATGTCGTCATAAACAAATCGCACACCGTCTTCAAAAGAGTCACAACTCAAAATTTGGCATTTTTGAGATTATGCGCCAAAATGTACACAGATCTTTTATTTAACTTTCAGTAAAAGCTGGAGCAAATTTTTGTTATAATTTGTTAAAAAAACCTCAGGTAAAGTCGCCTTTGCCCATATGATTATAATGTGCTACGAAATAGTTTTTCGCATTTTCTGACAAACGTATTATTTTGAGTTGTGACTCCTTTGAGGACGGTGTGCGAAATGTTTGAGCTAAAATTGGGAATCTTCTATAGAAGGATAAAAAAATATAACTCGATTATCCTTAAAAATCCTAACTAGGTGAAAAATCGTCCTATAGAAAAATTTTTGACCGGGAAATCTTTGTATTATAATAATTATAATAGATTGGCGCTTACATATATGTTAGTATTTGGCCGAGCCTCTCCTCCGACTTGTGGCGTGCGCCTTGATATTGTCACACAATTCGGAGGGACCTACAGTTTTACGCCGACTCCGAACGGCGATTGTATTTTTATGAGAAGCTGTTTTTCATGGCAGAAATACACTCGGAGGTTTGCCATTGCCTGCCGAGGGACGACCGCTGTTGAGAAAAAACGTTTTTTCTGTATTTTTTGCGATGTTGCTTTGACCAGGGCTTGAACCCAGGTGTTGATGAGTGAAAGCGCGCACTGCTTACCACTACACCACGGCCTTTGTATTATCATCGCAAATAATATTTATTTAACCTTACTGCAAAAACCACTTATGTTTCTCAACTTAAAATAGGCATAAGTTCAACTAAAGTGTTCTGTCTTTTCTTTTTAATCCGTTCTACAAAAATCTTAATGCATTTATCGCAGTTCTATAGAAGAATTCTCGCATAAGTAATTTTTAACAAAATAAACTCTTCATAGTTTGCTGTAGACTTGTATTAGATTCTGTAAAATTGTAGTGATAGGAATACAATCACGTGAAAGGGGAAGATACCTTATCAGTTTAACACGTTGCAAAAAATTTCATTGAATTCCAGGCAATAATCAAAATCTTTAGAGATAAAGATTTCAAAGAATATTTTACGAATGTTAGCGTCGCTTTATTTAAATAGAATAGTTATCAAAATTTAGTAGTACAATACTCAATTCGAAATTGTCCTCCCAAACACTTTCTTAAATATGTCTCATTTTTTATTGCTAAAATGAAATGAGAATAGTTGTCAAGTCAATAAAAAAAAGTTTAATAAAAGAAAAAC
The DNA here is from genome assembly GCF_001687245.7 of Rhagoletis zephyria. NCBI lineage: Eukaryota > Metazoa > Arthropoda > Insecta > Diptera > Tephritidae > Rhagoletis > Rhagoletis zephyria. The sequence goes on along the minus strand of NW_016157691.1, from coordinate 97,700 downwards.
ATTGGCCACGTTACAGTTATTTATTAGGTAGTTGTGCAACGAAGTCAGCTTCGATTTCTTTTTTTTCATATGGCATACATAGGATATCGACAATATTAAGAAAACATGTTAAATATCCTTTTGTAAAGTATACTTAAGTATCCGAAAAACAACTTTTTTAGTTTTTCACTGGCTACGTTACACTTAACATTTGCGGTACATTTCATTACGACTTAATAGGAGTTCTAAAAAACTTTTTTAGTAACTTGGAACGTATGTATGTATTCTGTTAAACTAATTTATTGTCTATCGTTCAGAACTTTATCAGCCGAAACAAACAAAGGAAAGCTTATGTTTTTGTACTTTTCCTTGTAGTATTGAAAAATGTTTTTAGGTTCGTGAAAAATCTTTCGACAAAAGGACCAAAATATTAAACACAGATATACTGAATACTCATAATCAATACGTACAATATTTGAAAAAAAGAAAAAATCGGACTGGTTTACTTTCCTGTAGAATCGACCATATGGACTACGGCAGCTCACGGCAGTGTATAGGGTGTTACTACTCCAAGACATTTATGAAGCTAACGAATATCCTTAAAGCAACCTTAAGACACATAACAGCTCGCTACTAACGAATCATTGCAGGGCGGAAGTCCAATTTAATACCGTAGGAATAAGCTCAAATGATTCCTATCGTTACTACAGTACGGCGGCAGAGATACCACTGCTTCGCCCTCTAGAATGTGGCGTGGTCGCTAAAAGACGACAAACAAATGTCGAGGAACTATGGCCAGAGGTGAGGCACATTTACACTCTGCTGGGTTTAATTAAGGCCCTTAGTATGAGTTGCATTCGATTTTCGATCTTCGCTGGCTATCGAAGATCGAAAATGAAATTCGTATTATGAGCTATGCAAGCGTGTCGAAATTTTCGTTGAGTATCGAATTTTCTGTCGAACAGAATTTTGCTTTCGTTGGTGTAGCGAAGTGTTAGAAAGTTGTGAAAAATGTATGATTTTGCATTTGTTTTCTTACTTTTTGGCGGGTAGACACTAACTTTAAACAATTTTTATTAATTTTATGCAGTTCTAACGTCGTGCATACTAAACACAAAGGCTGGTTTTACTTATGAAAGAAAATCCCAAAGGCTGGTTTTACTTATGAAAGAATACTCTGTTGGCACGATCTATGAGAACAAAATCATAGAGCTGTTTACAGTTTTAATATATTTTAAATAGATTTGGATCACAAAATTTCTTAAATATATTGTATGTCAAAATATATTCGAAAGACTACACTTAAACTCTCTCAAAATTTTTCCGCTCCTGGCCAGTTTTCTAAGCTCTCACCCTCTGACGAATCGTTGAACCAGAACTCCGTTGTACTAATTTTTACCACGTTTTTATAAACTCGCTTTATTTTTTATTTCATTTTCATTTGCACAAATTTACATATGTGCATATGTATAAGCACACTATTTAGTTTGCTCGATTTGTAAACAAAGCTTCTGCGCGGTGAAAATATACTATTATGAACAACCTAAACGAGCGAAATTCACAATAGCGATCAGCACTTTCGACCACAGTCGAAGATCGAATGCAACTCATAATAAGGGCACATCCTTCATTATATTTAACATACTACGCACGCATACAAGGACGGCATCGATTTCTGGCATTTCTGAGGCGTACAGTTTTAGGAAGGCATGGTCATTTTCCGATGTCGTAGGTGAAATGATAAGTAACGTAAAACCTAAAATGGGACAGTTAGGCTCCGTAGATGTTTATAAGAATGCTTCATTCTTTGGTGGCATTCTAAAAACCTCGAAAACGATTAAATTGAATATTTTTAGTCAGGGAATCATGAAAAAATTTTGTCCGCTGTTTAATTTGCAGAGGTAAATAATTAAGGATAAACGACACTTTATGTACACACATTTGTTTTAATAATTTCCAGCGAATTTCACCTACAGAGCGCCCACTGTGCATACCACCCTCAAGTGTAAATACTCTGAAACTACTGCACACATCCATACATACTTTATATATAGACAAATAAAAGCAAATACAAATGCTTTAAGAATACAAGGGAAAGCCAATGTAACATCGTTAACGGCCACAGTTATAGGGGCAAAATCACAGAATACGAGCATGTAACGGGAAGAAAAGAAAACAGTAAAAAACGCGGTTACAGCGTAACAAAATCTAACAACAAAAGCAATTAACTTGTTTATTTTAGTAGAGAGAAGAGAAGTCTCATTTATTTAACTTAGTTAATTGCTTCATCATGAAGAACCTGGCGCAGTTCGTTGACAGCGCCAGCAGCGTAACGGTGTTAATACCAGCCGACACACGTACATGCAGACAGTTAGTTCGTGATGTGAGCTCACAAGCCTGAAGCTCACATTTTAATTGTACCAAAGTGCGCACTAAAGGCAATTTTGCTCGCTCAGTTGCTCAATAGCAATGTGGTCAGCTGAAATTGCTAAGAGGCGGGCGGCAAATTTGAAATAATACAATCTGTTTTCGAGTACCCGAAAAAAACAAGAAAAAAGGATTACAAAATTAGTCCTTGTTTATGGATTCTATAGATGGGTATTTTGGCGTGTTTGCTTAAACTGAAAATCCTTGTCTCACCAAATTAGCATAAGGAGAGCAAAAAAAGGTTGCGAAATCAAATAAATCAAAATTTTGCTACAGTACCTACTATTTATACATGTATTTGCACAAACATATGTATGTATGCACTTGAATAGACATACCCACTGGGAAAATAGGTAAGCACCTTGCGAGGTAAGCCATGTTTTCTTTCAGTTTTTAGTACCAAAATTGTCATCATGGCCAATGTCATCTACTAGTAAAGGGCAAAATGAACACCTCCGAAGACACATTACGTTGTCAGTTGCAAAATAACGTGCAGCCGAAGTTATTTCCAAGCACCGAACTACTCCGAGCGACTGCTCTGCATTACACGTAACTTACTTTGTAAAGCGGCTCAGAAGTATGTCTGATACCAAATGTACATTCTAAATTCCTACTTACATAAGGCGGCCATGCCTTTGTAAAAGTAAGGGACGTTCGGCAGGGAAATGGTAATGACTGCCAGGTGAAGAGTAAGTTGCTAATAAGGTATTATTACGTGCTCCTAATTCCCACTGGGTACATACATAGATATGTAAGTATGTATGTACATATGTATGTAAGTATTTATGTACACATTTTAAAATAAAATAAGACGTAAATAAATACATTGAGCGATTTGATCGAACTTACGATTAGCTGTTGTGAAGAACGGCAACGGTAGAGCGGAGAGCAGGAAAAATGTGAAACAAGCCAAACGCGGTATGTAGGACGATGAGGTTACTCTAGAGGACGTCAAACTGCCACCGGCGGTTGATAGCATTCCTTTTACAGCCATTTTATTACCAAATGTATTTGTATAACAGTTTGTTGGTTTGCAGCCTGTAGCTATGCGAGGATGAAGACCGCGTCGGAAGCACATTATGAAATTGATTGGTCCTTCACTAGTGTTTGCTGCGGAGCGACACCAACTAAAATAAAAGAATTCACACAAACGCATTGAAAAAACAAACAATTAATAATGGAAATCGTTTCGGTAGAGCAGAAAAGTTTACAATTATTTGTCAGTTGAAATTTACTTATTTTTACTTCGAAAGAAGACGAAAACTACGGATATGCAAGCTGTGGGAATCATGATAAAACATTGTTATGTTTCAGACATCTGCAGCGGGTGCATGATTTTCGTGTATACTCGATCATCTAACAAAACCCGTTTTGCATCGTTCTCTGTATACGAGCAGAAGTACTGTTCGTTATCGACTGAGCTCAAGACGAACATGTTGGCCACAACACCCGATTGCTTTTCATACATACTTGATTGGGTTCGGGTGCTTTGCAGCTCAATATACCCGGGTGTTCGAGTTTCAACCCGAGTGTGCACAAAATTTTCTTGATTGGCTTATGACGTTTTTGTTTCTACAAAAAATGTTGCCTTCTCATCGCGGTGTTCTTAGTTTTTGTGCGTAGAGGGTAAAGAGAAGGTTGAATTTTTCGGTAGTTTGTTTAAGTGTACATTTAACCATTTCTTATATTTTTGCTCATACAAAATGCGGCATCACGACGCCTACATCCATTTAGGTATAAATGTGTGTAGATCGGCAATGCCCAAGCCCTATACACTCGGTGCACATTTATTTTTTGTAAAAGTACTTATGTACCTACATAGTTTTAGGCTGTGTTCTAATATATACACACACAGCTTTCCACGCGAAACTATACGAAATAGATGCAAAAACATTTTTGTCTACTTCGCTTCTAATTTTTTCATTGCGTATGCACAAGCACAAAGCAACAACATTTTCGTATGCTTTGTGGGAACATATTGGCGCCAGTTACCTTCAGCGTAAATTTCTTTGTTGTCCTGCATTTTATCGCAATGTTCGGGTGTCCGTTTCATTGTTACACAAATTTTCGGGTTAGCTGCGGGTGTCCGAGTGTGGTGTTCGCTTGTGCTCAATTTATAGCGAGGGTGATCGAACAGACTCGTTCGTAACCAAAGCAGCTGTCGGGTATGCATCTCGATCGAACACATAGTAGCCGAGTGTGGCGTTCGCTTGTGCTTGATTTTTAGTGAGTGTGATCAAAAAGGCTCGATCATACTCAAACCTGTTCTCTGTTATGTTTTTATCATGGTGGGAATGTAAGGAAAAATAAGTGAAATGTTGCAGACTGTCGAGCTATTTGTACTTACAAATTTTATGGGTACATTTGTACGCATGTAAGTATGTAAATTAGTGTACCTCGCGATCCAAACTAACTTATTTATTATAATTTATGTATTCAAGCTTTTTAATGGGTTTTTTTTTATACCCGAGTGCACTTATGCACTAGGGTATTATAACTTTGTTCACATAACGGTTGTCTGTAACAGGCAAAACGAATCGAGATAGATATAGACAAATGTATACGTAAATGATCAGAATGAAAAGAGAAGTCGATTAAGCCATGTCTGTCTGTCCGTCCGTCCGTCCGTGTACACGATAACTCGAGCAAAAATTGAGATATCACGACGAAATTGTATGTAGATTTCCTTTTAACCAAGGTAAGGTGGTATTCAAAATGGACGAGATCGGACCGTAACCACGCCCACTTCCCATATAACGGTAATTTCCAGAAATACGGAAACTGCGATATTTTAGTAACTACCCAAGCTTTTCAACTGAAAATTGACATTTACAATGATTTTTAGATGCAAAATAAGAATATTTAAAGTGTTTGAAAAATGGGCGTAGCCACGCCCACTTATGATTACATGTGTATATCTTGGTGACCGCTAAACCAATTTCTCCCAAACTTGGCGCAGTTGTTCGCCTTAGTACAGCATGCCAAACGGCTGAAAATTTTTAAAGTCAGACAATAACCACGCCCACATCCCATATAATGGTAATTTAGAAATACGAAATTTTCCATAAATCAGTAAATACAGAAGCTAATTTATTCAAAATTGATGGTTGCAATAATTCTTTAGCAAAAAATACGTTTATGATAAAATTTTGGAAAATGGGCGTAGCACCGCCCACTTATGTTCAGGTATGTATATATCTCGGTACCCGATCGATCAATTTGTGCCAAACTTTTGTACCACTTTTCTTATAACGGTAAATTTCAGAAATGCTTGAAACTTCGATATTTCGAAATTAAAGGACGCTAATTTATTCCAAATTGATGCGAACTACAATCACTTGAGAAGAAGTATAATTATTTGGAATTTTGGAAAATGGGCGTAGCACCGCCCACTTATGTTCAGGTATGTATATATCTCGGTACCCGATCGATCAATTTGTGCCAAACTTTTGTACCACTTTTCTTATAACGGTAAATTTCAGAAATGCTTGAAACTTCGATATTTCGAAATTAAAGGACGCTAATTTATTCCAAATTGATGCGAACTACAATCACTTGAGAAGAAGTATAATTATTTGGAATTTTGGAAAATGGGCCTGATACCGCCCACATATGACTATATAAGTTTATCTCATTATGTCTAACTGAACGTTCTATCGAAGATGTTAAAGATAGCGGTAAAACCACCCCTGCTTACCATGTATGCATTAGAGTTTTGACACTCCCTTAGCTCCCTTACAAAAGCTTTGCACACACACACGAACCCACACACAGTGCCTTGCTAAGGGAGCCGATTTTGTCAAGAGGGAGCGAGAAAACTGTTTTTTGAGCAAACCTTTTATTATTGAATCATGGCACCGGGTGTCTAATGTTCGGCTCCGCCCGCAGTCGTCGGAGAAGCCATGTTTCACGCGAAAAATAGGAAGGGCTGTTACGATTATAATAAAGCTGCGGGATCGTAGTATTGTTGTAATGCTAAATCCGAATATGCCATAAAATTTATAGTTTGACAGTTGAGAGAGTTGTTACGTTTCTTGACATACTAATCATGAATTTCATGTCAAGTTAAAACCTTGACAATTTACAGCTGTCAAATGGACTGCGAATTTTTCTAAAAATAACAAAATCTTTTTAAAAATGCCACTGATTAGGTTTTTAGACATGCTGATCACGAAATTTATGTCAAATTAAAACTTTGAGAGTTGACAGTTGTCAAATAAACTGTTAATTTTTCTAAAAATTAGCAAATATTTTTTAAGATGCTACTGATAAGGGTTTTAGACATGCTAGTTACGAATTTACGTTTTAGACATGCTAGTTACGAAATTTCCCCAAGAACTAAACGTACAAAGTTTTAAGGCTCACTGATCTCGAGTTCTGTATCACATTCAAACTTTTTCAGTTGAAAACTGTCAAATCAACTATAATTTTCAGTTGAGTAACACAAGATATTTGTTTAGTAAAATTTTATTTATTATATGCGAGGGAACATATCTAAGATGAGTTTATGATCACATTATGAAATAATGACAGTAATTTTATTTATAAATTAGGGATAGTTGGGGCCGTCTACTATATGTTCAGCCCAAACAATTTGATATAGGCCAAAAATAGTTTTTTACGATTTTTTATTTTATACGAAATTCCTCATTCCCAAAACTTCAGTTCTCTCATTTCTAAATAAAGATATTTAGGTTTGAATTTTTGGAAATTTCCGACGTCATATTTGGTTTTGCATTTTGAATAAAAAAAACTAGTTTGAAATTTGAAATAAGCGAAATTCTAAATACCAAATTTCATTAAAGTTCAGACATTTTTTTAATTCCATACGCCATAATGGATTCGTTTTTGGGTTTTTGAAAATTGAGTTCAATTTTGTTAAAACACATCTTATAAATGATATGATGCTAAATATAGAATAAATTACATTCAGTTTTAATATTTTAACACACCTTATGTTATTTGGAACGACTGCTAAAGTTGGTATAGTAAAATAAAAATGGACGCCACTCTTTTTGGCGCGAGTAAATCCTCAAAGGGACCTTTGCACTAGTTTTTGGTAAAGGAATCAAGATCCTACTCGGCCCTACTAATTATACTTTTTTGAAGAAAAGATTTCTTGAAAAATAAGCCGTGTTATTAAGGTGTTGATAATTAAGCAACCAAGTATTATTATGGTATATTTCACATGAAATCATAAAAAAAAATTTTAAGAAAGTTATCAACGCATAACTGTTAGAATGTACCCCGATCGAATTCGTTGAATTAAATGGATTTATCGGCTTGCTCAGCACATATTATTGAAAATACTAATCAGTTTTGAGTTCGTTGGACATTTCTGGATGAGAATAGCTTTATGCAGGTTAATTTATCACACTTTTAAAATATTCCTTTTTCGCGTTAGACATGATTTCTCCGACCATTGATATAAAAAAGAAAGTAGTTTATTTGTCACTTTTTGTCGTCATATTGGTCACCTGACAATTAAGATAGTTCATGCTACCATACCCAATAGCTAAAATACTTCACGCTTTATTAGAAGTTTGGTTTTTTGCTTAAATACATTTTGTGCTTAGAGATCACCACATCACCTCATCAGACTTATTTTTCTAGACTTAAGCAGGAATCGAGTCCGCATCATCGATGTGCAAAGTCAGAAGTGCTAAGCAGATTAAACATCGATTTCGACGTGATCGACTCCATAAAATATAATAGGGAGTCGATAACGATGTTTAACCTATAGTTACTGTCATTAGCGCACACAAAGGATGGATTTTGGGATGTTAAACAAATTAGGCAATCGTGAAATCTCTATCGAAAATCAGAAACCAGAAATCGAGGAAAATGAACATAAAAGTGTAAAAAAATCATGGAATCAAGTAATTTATTTTTATTGGAACTCTTTTTTAAAATTTTGTTTTACTTTTGAAAGTTGGGCGCATCTAGTTTTTATAGAACTTTTTATTAAGCAAGTATATTTTAAGCAAAAAACACAACCGACTTCAATTTTCATATAGAAATTTAAGAGTAGCGTTAATTTATTCTGGATCCAATGATTGGATCTAAACCAAATTAAAAAATGTTAAAAATGTTTGAGTTCTCTGTTAATTTTATGTAAATAAGGTGCAATTTATGAAACCTTAAAAAGTATATTTATTTATTACATACTGTACATAAAACTTGCGTAAATGAATTGTAAAGAACGTGTTATTTGAAGCGAATTTTCAGAATTTTCTGGTGATATATCTTCAGATGAATAATATAAATTTGTATAAATATGTACCTGCACTTGTAGCCTTATTTCCGCATATCGCACGTTTAATAATAATGAGATGTAACTCAAAATTTACGTTTTTGGAGATTTCATTATCCAATTAACAAGCATGATAAGTAGAATATGTTCAGTCCAATAGATAACCAAACTTCCCAAACATAGCGAGCATATGTGCCTTTCCATCTGTCTTTTTGCATACCAACTGTATGAATTGAAATTTTGAAATACTTCGTTATATTATTAAACGCGTGATACTTGTAATTTTTTCTGGCATGTTATATGAAAGCTGGTTGTATGGAGTGGTTCGTGTTGTTAGTTCGCATTTTGGAGTATATTCGGTTACGTTTAGAATCCCAAGGTTCAGATTGCCCAGTGATGCAAACTAATCTCAATATTTCTTTTAATTTCCTTGGTTTACAATTCCTTTGAAAACCCTTTTGACGAAACTTGTAGCTATGGGTATTTAATGAAAAAATATTTATGTTTTCTGGCGAGAACACATGTATGTTGCGCCCTAATGTATGCACGCATATTTTTATGTCCGCATGCACAGTTTGGTGCCCTCAGGGGCATTCTGAAAGTTTAATGTGTCATCCTTCACTTTCGTCTGCGGGAGATGTGTTAATTTGTGAGATGCTAGCATCAAAAGAAAATACAACATGTGAAGCCGTAACCATGAAATTCGTCAAAAAGGCAATCAGTGGTGTAATCACCTTCGTCATCCGTAAAGCTTTTTATGGTTGGAACGCATATATGGATGGATATACATATATGTATTTACGTACGCTTGCATAATTATACTTACAGGCAAATTTCTCTATAACGAACTTCTGAATAAAGACGTCTTATCTAACAACCTAAATGATGTTGCTTCTTCGTTCGGCTTTTAGTGCATTTTGTTCTCCTTCTAACACATTTCCACATAGCGGAGTTTTCTCTATAACGAATAATTTTTATAGCCTTAACTTGAAAGTTGGAGCATTTTCAATTTCCATATAACGAATTTATCTCAGCCATTTTTCGTCATGCGTCTATATGTATGTAGTTCTTTATACCAATAAAGGTATACTGCGTTTTAAAATGACAATTATAATCAGTAATTGCTACCGAAATACAATCGCCAACATTTTTGGCAGCATATATTGCTTTCCGCGAAAATCCTGGACTAGAATCCTGAACTTTTTTTATTTTTCTGAATTCAACTTTAAACTTGGCCAAACATTTTTTAAGGTCGAAATAAATGTCCAACTTAAACAAATTTGTTATTAAAGGAAATAGGTCGGAATTACTAGCTTTCAAACAAAAATATAATTGATATTATCCTCGTACGTATTTGCTATTCTACACCAAATAAATTCATATCCCTGACCGAAGCTTTGAATTATGGTAATTAAATAACATTTTTAACTGAAATATTTTACATTGCATTACTCATTTAGATGTTTTAAAGCTAATTCAGTCCTCTTACATTTGATACCAAATTTGTTTAATTCGGATAAGCGGTTTGTTTATTATTAGGAAAGGACTTTTGTTTCGGCCTTAAAAAATACTTGGCCAAGTTTAACTGTTATTACTGGACAAAAAAATAAAAATGCGGGTTAATCGATTATTTTATCTCAAATAAAAATAAGTCCCAAAATATTTTTTTTCTAAACACTTTTATTATAAAACTTATAAGAGCCCGGGTCCCTGGTTTTAAATGCAATAAGCGTTTGAAGTAAAAAAATTTTGTTTTTTAAATATTCTTTTTAAATCGGGCGGACTTCGTAAAAAGAAATTATTTCATGTCTCCGATTCGCTTCAATTTTTGTTATGGGTTCTGTACATGAAATGCGCTCACACATATTGCAGACATTTTTTTTTCTTCTGTCAAAGTTAGGGTTTTTTCGGGATTCTGATTAATCATGTACTTCTTCAAATCGTTATATCTCGGGTTCTGCTCATCGTAGAGACTTCATCTTAATGTCGTTTTAAAGCTAATATAAAAAAGGGTCATGATTGTCCTAAAGCTAAGTTAGCTATTAACAGTTGAAGTTTTTAAGTTGATTTGCATAGTGAAAGACCAGTAAATTAGGAATTTAAAATTACACCATCGTAATCCTTGTTTAATTGTCTATAAAAAACATGCTTAAAAAAAATTTGGGCTTTTCTAGAACTATTTTTTATTTTTTTTTTATGACGAAATGGGTTATTCTGTGAGAGGCAGCAATTTTTAACCGACCTCCAAAAAAAGGAGGTTATCAGTTCGTCGGAATATTTATTTTTATTTTTTTTATTTTATTTTTATTTTTTATGTATATTACCGCATAACTTTGGACCACGTCAACCGATTTCGATAATTCTTTTTGCATCGGAAAGGTAGTGTCTCGGAGGTGGTCCCATACTAATCTGATTTAGATCCGATCATTCGATCATGGGATATATATATATGGGGCATTTCACCTCAAGTGACCCAACTTTTGATATCGATGTCTTCCGATCGGAATGAAATTTGCACCAAGTCCTATAAAATAGCAGTTTGACACAAAATTTCAACGGGATCGGTGAAACACACTCCGAGTTGGAGGGTCTAGAATTTTCACAGTTTGGTCAAACGGCCATTTTTTCGGATCCAGATAACTAATTACCTATTGTATTTAGAAATTTCAGGAATGTTTTCGATAGATTTCTCTTCAGTCTTTANAAAAAATAGTAGTTATGACACAAAATTTCAATGGGATCGGTCAAACACACTCCGAGTTGGAGGGTCTAGAATTTTGACATTTTGGTCAAACGGCCGGCCATTTTTTCGGATCCAGATAACTAATTACCTATTGTATTTAGAAATTTCAGGAATGTTTTCGATAGATTTCTCTTCAGTCTTTACACATTTTATTTTTTTTAATTAAAATACATTTTTTTTAAACTTTTTTTTTTTAAATAAAAAATAACTTTTTTTGTTTTTTTTCAAAAAGGGGTATTTTTTAAATTTTTTTTTTGCTCAAAAGAAAGCTTAGGTATTTTTCTTTAAGAGCTTTGTGGTCGCTTAGTGGGATGCGTCTTGTTTATCAATCAAAATTAGCGGTTAGTAACTCGAAACAGCGGTTTTTTTTTAATTTTTAATATATTTTCTTCTTTTTTTCGTATTAATGTGTAAGTGTCTCTGAAACCTGAAAATAATACTTAAATGAGCAAGTATATACAATTACCTTTCCAACGGTATACATACATGCCTAACCAAAGTTTCATACCCTCGATACTGCAATTCCCGTAGTTAAGGATGATTAAGATTTTTCGTAGTCTAACACAGCAGGTACTCGATTTTGTGCATCCAAACTCTTTATTAATAGCTTTGCAGAATTTTGAGTATTAGAATTGCATACCTACTAGCACAATATTTAAAAGGTATGAAGAATATGGGATTTTCCGGTAGTTAAGGATGATTAAGATTTTTCTTTGTACCTAACCACAGCAGATTCGTCCAAACCTTTTCTCAATAGATATGAATACCTACTCGCGCAACCTATAAGTACCTATAATAAATGAGCTATAGTTTATGAAGGCAGTGTAAGGTCATTCTGAAGACCACTTTTTTAGAAACAACGTTAAAATAAAGACTGTGTTATTTACATAATTAATATTTTCAATAGCTATGGCTCATAAAAAGGCTAAGCTTGATAAAGAAATGTTTGCTTCTTTTTGCTTTAATCCCTTCAACAAAAAAAACCACGTATCTTCAGATACACGACGGCTTTCTGACGGCTTAATATCAAAATTCCCTACGCTATCAAAACGGATGCGAATTTGTGGATCGTGTAGGAAAGAGCTCAGCAAATTGAAGGAATTACCGACTTCGAAAAGTAATGAGCCTTGTGAAGACGTTATTCTAGATAGAGACCATATTGATTCTGAGAATGATGACCGAATTTCCGATGACGATGGTTCCAACTTTACTGAAGAATATATGACTTCAAGGGATGAGTGCCAAAACCAATACCACAAGGATGCAGTAAAAGTCCTTGAGCAAATAAAAGAAAAGTACAAAACTTCAACTAATAGAGCAGANTGATGCTTTCATACCGATTGGCGATGGAAGGCTCAAGTTAAAGAAGTTTTCTTCCTCTACCCAATGTAATTTCTTTCCAAAAGCGAAACCCGGAGTGAAATCAACAGCAGAACCCAGTAACCCTAAGAAAGGATTGACGAAAAAAGCCACAAAGAAAGGTGGAAAATAAGGTGGATGGAAGGCTGGCTATTAGAAAATTAACCATCTTGTATACTTTTTATGTATCTATTTATTAAATTATATATTAAAAACTATTCTACATAAATAAAAAAAATCATAACTTTCACCAATTCTATAAAAAACAGTCATTTTATTCCAGAGGCNATTGACGGTAAGAAAGTTCAAATGCAGAAGAGGATAATTCTCTGCAACCTATGAGCTATTCGCGAGCTTTCAATCCGAACACNAATAAAAAAAATCATAACTTTCACCAATTCTATAAAAAACAGTCATTTTATTCCAGAGGCGTACATATTGTGGGTATTATAGTGTAGAGGGTATGAAACTTTAGTTGCTTGTTATATAGCGTTGGAAAGGTAATTGTATCTAATTTTTTATATGTCTTATTTTCAGGTTTCAGAAACACTTAGGTTATATATTAAAAATAAAAAATAAAACGCTGTTTCGAGTTACTAAATGCTAATTTTAATAAATAAACAAGTCGCATCCCACTAAGCGACTACAAAGCTCTTAAAGAAAAATACCTAAGCTTTCTTTTGAGCAAAAAAAAAAATTAAAAAAAATACCCCTTTCTGAAAAAAACATAAAAGTTATTTTATATTTAAAAAAAAACTTCAAAAAAATNACAATGTGTCCTAATGTATCAACTTCTTGCCACTTGGGTGAATGCTAAAAATGCCCANTCTAAATACAATAGGTAATTAGTTATATGGATCCGAAAAAATGGCCGTTTGACCAAAATGTCAAAATTCTAGACCCTCCAACTCGGAGTTTGTTTGACCGATCCCGTTGAAATTTTGTGTCATAACTACTATTTTAAAGGACTAACCTTGGTGCAAATTTCATCCCGATCGGAAGACATCAATATCAGAAGTTGGGTCACTTGAGGTGAAATGCCCCATATATATACATTTTTTTTATGAGAATTGAAGTCGTTTTTTTTTTGCTAAAAATTACTTGTTTGTAACTTATTTTCGAGAACTTACGATGAGATACATATGTCTATGTATTTAGCTAGGTGTTAAATATCGGGTTTTTGCAAAAATTTTAATTTTATTTCGGAGTCCCATAGAATGCCTATCCAGAAAAAATATTTGTACGGCAAGATTTTTAATTAATGCGACAAACCCCTAGAAATGGGTGTGGCAATTACAATACTACAGTTAAGAAAAACGAGATTTTATTGCGTATTTCGGCAGAATATCCCCTCGTTAACATCATTTGTTCCAAAACTTTTCCAATCAAAGAATCTAAATGGACGTGGCAATTTTATTGCCAAATTTCAAAAGTTTAGATTTTATTGTGGATTTTGGCAGAACAGATATATAGAAGCCCGTTTCTTTAGCTTTAAAACGACAAGATGAAGTCTCTACGATGAGCAGAACCCGAGATATAATGATTTGAAGAAGTACATGATTAGTCAGAATCACGAAAATACACAAACTTTGCAGATGATATCTCCGGAAAAAAAATTCCTCGAATACGTGGCTTGTTTCATGTCTAGATCCCATACAAGGAAATCTCTATATAACGAAGTTTTTTTCGGGATTCGTTATAGAGAAGGTTCACTGTATATGCATTTTCGTATATAAGCACATCGACATCCTTTAATTAGCTTGTTTGACTACAGTATTAGTTAAATACCCGTCAACGACTAACTAAGAACATTAAGAATTTTAGTAAGATGCAAAAGTTTCATGCTGCTGTTTTATTTAGTTACTTAGCAAATACGAAAATTAATTGTTTTATTGGTGCCTACATTTGATGTGTCAGAAAACTCATTTCATAAGATAACTCATTTTATAAGATAGCTCACTTTATTACTTATTTATTGTATTTATTAAAATTCTTCTTTTGCCTGGAAATTATCCTGCCAAAACGTACAAATATTGCGTCAAAATGTTAGAAATGTTGTTCAAAATGACTTATTCAATTTATTCAAATACGATGTTTGCATAACGTTTTAATATTCTAAACTTTAGAATCTAAAGCATTTTGGTTAGTTAATGATGCACTCTTTCCACGGTTTTCGTCTGAGTCTGTAAAACATCTGATTCTTTTTTCACTTGTAAATATGTACAATGGTGAAAGGCAACCCACAGTTTAATAGATTAGAAGAGGTGCCCGTTTGAAAAAATTCCATGCTATTTCTGCCACAAAATGCAAGGTCGCTGAAGAGAAGTTTTAACTTTCACTTTAGAATTGAGGATTTTACTTCATCGAATCAAAACACGAAACTCTTGGCTGAGGATGCCAATCTTTTCATAAAAAAAAAAATAAAAGAGAATGATACAACTGGTAACTAAAAAATGTAAGTGACATACCATATCCGAATAGTAATTGTTCTTCACCTTGAAAATATCAGAGAGTTTTTGTGCAGCTTTAATTTTTAAGTTCAGATATTGTGATAGGTTGAACGATGGAACCAAAACTTAACGAAACTTAACGAAGAGAGCGGCTCTATTGAGAAGTTCGAGATACTGACTTTAAACACTTCTCTGTTAGTCGTTCATCCATCGCGCTGATATACGCGTCATTAGGTTACGTTACTAGTCTAAGCAATTGAAATAAAGTAATTATAAAACACGCAACCACCTTGCAGTCTTTACAGATATAAAGGTTCCATGAAGCGAGTTTGATACTCGCATCACTACATCACATGATGGAAAATTATTGCCTTGGAAAATTTATCAACAACATTTAAAACATGCAAACCAAACAAAAAAATCATTGTATGTCAACTTTAAAAGATTTTGGTTTTCTCTTTCTTTGTTAAGAGTACTTTTGGTCATGTAAATCACACTACTAAGCAAAAACTGTTAACTGTATTTATGTAAATTTTGTTTGACAAATATGCTTCAAATCTGAGAGTACATGGCGTATGAGTAACATTCTCATCTCGTCTGGGTAACTCATACGCCATGTACGTACGTTAGTTTTTAACTTTTCCGTGATAAATGGCAGATCAAATAAGAATTTTCCATTTTGAATTTTTAAAATCTGATTTCAGATTCATATTCAGCGACCTTAAAAACCGATCATTGTAAATTTTTAAGCTAATACAATCGGTTTTGATTTTTTTGCCCCCCATATTGGGACGCCATTTTCAATTTTCCCAATCTGGATTCAGATTCGTAATCACCGACCCATGGACCCCCGAATAACGAACTCCAAGTGAGCCCGCTAAATTTTTAAAAAATCTTCCGCCATATTGGATCCACCATTTTGAATTAAAAAATGCGTAATCAACGACCCCCCAAAAACTATAGAATAAGTCGTGATCTAGCAGTAAAGATGCCATTTCGAATTTTTTACTTCGCCACGTTTTAAATGAAAGTGTATTAGTTTACAAGTATTTTGACTTATTGCATGTTAATTTTCATTGATTGGAATTTTAGGCATAGCTCTGGGCCGGTTGAAGTGAATCGTCCCATATGCATTTTTGGTTAAAAGTGTCAAAAGACGGATTTTTGGTATTTTTTTAATTACACAGACGTGGAATATTTTGAACAGTATAAAATAAAAGCTGAATTATTGGCGCATTAGCGGCAGAGGCAAAAAATTTTATTATTTAAACATAAGGCTTTAAAATATTCTTTAAAAAATTAAAGTTTTATTTTTCTGTCAAATTCATTAAAATCTTGTTTAGTTTCCTTTAGAATCTCGGTTTACCTGGATGTTTGGGAAATCATCACGCGGAAACGGCTGAACGGATTTGGATGAGCAGCTTATGGGCCAGGTTGGTTAATAGGCTACCTTTTTAAGAGTTGCCACCTGTTAAAAAAGTTTGATTTATTTAATATGCGGGAACGACTGAACGGATTCGTATGAAAATTTGCACACAGAATAGGCTACTTTTCTTAAGAGTTGCCACCTGCTAAAAAAGTTTAATTAAATTAATACGCGGTCCCGACTGAACGGATTTGCATGAAATTTTGCAAGCAGATAGCCTATGACCTACAGTGGAAAATAGGATAATTGTTTGGAAAAGTTGCCACCTGTTAGAAAAAATTAATTAAATTAATACGCGGAAACGACCGAACAGATTTCCATGAAATTTGGCACAGATATAGCTTATGACCTACGTTGGAAAACAAGCTACTATTTTAGGAGTGGCCACCTATTAGAAAAGTTTAATTAAATTAATAGCGGAAATGACTGAACTGATTTGCCTGAAAGTTTGCACACAGATAGCTTATGACCTAGATTGGAAAATAGGCTTCTTTTTTAAGAATTGCCACCTGTTTGAAAATGAAATTTTGCTCACAGTTGGTTTATGACCTGGATTGAAAAATAGGCTACTTCCTTAACCGGTTTTCCGATCAGAACAAAGTTTGGTACACTTACTGCGGATTTCGCAAGGATGGTCTTAGACTGAAAATAATTCCGATAACTCAAGGCCCCTTCCATACAAATTAGAATTTTCATATTACATACATATCTCTGGAAGTATTTGTGGGAGAGAACTGGAACTTGGTATAGAGATATGTATGTGAAATTAATATTGGAATAAATCGAATGATTTTTTAATCAATTAGTCAATTCGATTAAATTCAATCTGATTACAGTTAATCATGATTAATTTTAATCTGACTAAACAGTTAATCGTAACCGCGATTAAAAATAATAATTTTTAATCATTAACTCTTAATTTAAGCAAGTAGGTTTGGTGATTAATTAATTTATGCTGGAATTTTCCTGTGCACACAAAGCAAGTTAATCCGGTATGGCTAAGTCAGTTTTTCTCATCAATCTGAGCAAATTGGTGTGCATTTTCATTAAGATCNGTATGTGAAATTAATATTGGAATAAATCGAATGATTTTTTAATCAATTAGTCAATTCGATTAAATTCAATCTGATTACAGTTAATCATGATTAATTTTAATCTGACTAAACAGTTAATCGTAACCGCGATTAAAAATAATAATTTTTAATCATTAACTCTTAATTTAAGCAAGTAGGTTTGGTGATTAATTAATTTATGCTGGAATTTTCCTGTGCACACAAAGCAAGTTAATCCGGTATGGCTAAGTCAGTTTTTCTCATCAATCTGAGCAAATTGGTGTGCATTTTCATTAAGATCTATATCAACAAACGTTTTACAAACTAGGTTTGTAAAAGTTCCCAGTTTATGTATGTGCTTTTTATAAGCATACAACACAATATAATTACAATAACTGGTGTTTTAATGATTAAAATTAATGAATCGTAATTGCAGCCAGCGATTAACAATTAAAAAATTTAATAATTAATCGTACAGTTGATTACGACTAATTAATTTTATTCGTAAAACGTGATTAACATTTTAATCGTTAATTTTTAATCGTTAATCTGATTAACATTTTGCCAACACTGTGTGAAATCATATCATAGTCACGGAGAAAAATGGGCATTTTTAAAAAAGAGGCGTGGCAGCTCCCATACTGACTGAAAGTTTCATATTGCATATCTCTTCAAATGTTTGGGGTAAAGTACTCAAGCTTGGTATGGAAATACATATGTATGTATGTATTTATGTGAAACTAATACCAAACTCATGGAGAAAAATGAGAGTTATTGGAAAAGGTGGTGTGGCAACTTCCATGCAAATTGATTTTTCTATGCTGCATATCTCTGGAGGCAGCGGACTGGAACTTGGCATCGAGATGTGTATACAAAATTAATTCCATACTCATGGAGAAAAATTTGCTTTATTCGAAAAGGGGGTACCATGCCCCGTAGAAATTTACTGTTTTTTACTGAATATCTCTAGAGGTGTTCATGGTAGAGTACTGGGACTTGGTACTGGGGTATGTAAAATCAATTCTAAATTCATGGAAGAAGATTAGGGTTATAAGAAAAAGGGGCGTGGCACTTCCTGTACAAATTGACTTCTTCTTACCACATATCCCTGGAAGTGTTTGTGGAAGAATACTGCAACTTGGTATGGAGTTGTGTATACAAAATGTATCAATTGCTCATGGAACAAATGTGAGTTAATAAAAAAGGAGGCATGTCACCTCCCGCACATACTAAATATTTCTTAATACATATCTCTGGAAGGATATAAAATCTCTGGAAGTATTTTAAATTTGTTATGGAGATTTACAGTGTGGCGACGAATAACTGTTACCCCGTTTTTTTAGAAATAAAAGGGTCCTTGATAGATTTTGGCGAAAAAAGTATTTTATTGTTAATTTTCCACAAATTTTACTGTAGTTGTAGTAATTAGTTATTAAATTTTAATCCTTATTTTCATTTGCCAGCAGTTTAAACTTTGAGAGAAAAGTTCGTTTGGCACGCAAGTCTTTTTCAGGTGTATTTTTTCTTAGGCTTTGTATAAAAAAATCAAAAAAGAAAAAAACTGTATAAGGTTGGTCGAATGAATGGCCGTCCTAGTCACCAGTTCCGAGTCTATTTGATTTATGAGTATGAGGCCTTATGTTGGACAAAAGAGGAAGTATAAGGGACTCAAAATTGAGAAAATCTGCCTATGGCTACAGAAGATATGGAATAAATTAACTGACGAAGACCTGCGTGCCAAATGAACTTTTCTCTCAAAGTTTACACTGCTGGCAAATGTAAATAAGGATTAAAATTTAAAAACTAATTAATACAACTAAGTCAATTCGATTAAATTCAATCTGATTACAGTTAATCATGATTAATTTTAATCTGACTAAACAGTTAATCGTAACCGCGATTAGAAATAATAATTTTTAATCATTAACTCTTAATTTAAGCAAGTAGGTTTGGTGATTAATTAATTTATGCTGGAATTTTCCTGTGCACACAAAGCAAGTTAATCCGGTATGGCTAAGTCAGTTTTTCTCATCAATCTGAGCAAATTGGTGTGCATTTTCATTAAGATCTATATCAACAAACGTTTTACAAACTAGGTTTGTAAAAGTTCCCAGTTTATGTATGTGCTTTTTATAAGCATACAACACAATATAATTACAATAACTGGTGTTTTAATGATTAAAATTAATGAATCGTAATTGCAGCCAGCGATTAACAATTAAAAAATTTAATAATTAATCGTACAGTTGATTACGACTAATTAATTTTATTCGTAAAACGTGATTAACATTTTAATCGTTAATTTTTAATCGTTAATCTGATTAACATTTTGCCAACACTGTGTGAAATCATATCATAGTCACGGAGAAAAATGGGCATTTTTAAAAAAGAGGCGTGGCAGCTCCCATACTGACTGAAAGTTTCATATTGCATATCTCTTCAAATGTTTGGGGTAAAGTACTCAAGCTTGGTATGGAAATACATATGTATGTATGTATTTATGTGAAACTAATACCAAACTCATGGAGAAAAATGAGAGTTATTGGAAAAGGTGGTGTGGCAACTTCCATGCAAATTGATTTTTCTATGCTGCATATCTCTGGAGGCAGCGGACTGGAACTTGGCATCGAGATGTGTATACAAAATTAATTCCATACTCATGGAGAAAAATTTGCTTTATTCGAAAAGGGGGTACCATGCCCCGTAGAAATTTACTGTTTTTTACTGAATATCTCTAGAGGTGTTCATGGTAGAGTACTGGGACTTGGTACTGGGGTATGTAAAATCAATTCTAAATTCATGGAAGAAGATTAGGGTTATAAGAAAAAGGGGCGTGGCACTTCCTGTACAAATTGACTTCTTCTTACCACATATCCCTGGAAGTGTTTGTGGAAGAATACTGCAACTTGGTATGGAGTTGTGTATACAAAATGTATCAATTGCTCATGGAACAAATGTGAGTTAATAAAAAAGGAGGCATGTCACCTCCCGCACATACTAAATATTTCTTAATACATATCTCTGGAAGGATATAAAATCTCTGGAAGTATTTTAAATTTGTTATGGAGATTTACAGTGTGGCGACGAATAACTGTTACCCCGTTTTTTTTAGAAATAAAAGGGTCCTTGATAGATTTTGGCGAAAAAAGTATTTTATTGTTAATTTTCCACAAATTTTACTGTAGTTGTAGTAATTAGTTATTAAATTTTAATCCTTATTTTCATTTGCCAGCAGTTTAAACTTTGAGAGAAAAGTTCGTTTGGCACGCAAGTCTTTTTCAGGTGTATTTTTTCTTAGGCTTTGTAT
>NW_016157691.1:63630-76679 GCF_001687245.7 Rhagoletis zephyria | reverse complement strand
AAAAAATACAAAAAAGAAAAAAACTGTATAAGGTTGGTCGAATGAATGGCCGTCCTAGTCACCAGTTCCGAGTCTATTTGATTTATGAGTATGAGGCCTTATGTTGGACAAAAGAGGAAGTATAAGGGACTCAAAATTGAGAAAATCTGCCTATGGCTACAGAAGATATGGAATAAATTAACTGACGAAGACCTGCGTGCCAAATGAACTTTTCTCTCAAAGTTTACACTGCTGGCAAATGTAAATAAGGATTAAAATTTAAAAACTAATTAATACAACTAAAGTTAAATCTGTGGAAAATTAACAATAACGTACTTTTTTCGCAAAATCTATAAAGGACCCTTTTATTTCTCAGAAAAACCGAGGTAACAGTTATTCGTCGCCACGCTGTATTTTATAAGTGCCGTACTGACAGAAAAAATTTCATTTAATGGAAAAGGGAGAGCCGGGTTCGGCTTTATAATATAAAGCTGTCATGATGCATACATACTTCTTGAGGCATTTTCTACAGTAAAGAGGAGTGGTATTTTATCAAGGCCAGGTTACTAAATTTGAGTTGGAAATATTAGAACCCGCCGTGGCACCTCCAAGAAGGTTACACGTTCACGCGTCGTATCCCTGGAACCATTTTAAGGTAAACTTAGAGGGATTGATATCTTTCGTATGCCTAGTGCGCAGACGAGATTTTATAATTTTTCATATTTGTATAAAAACGTGGGGTGAAACCCGCGGGTACAAGCTAGTGTACGTATAATTAGAGAAATGAAAGTACATATGTATGTTAATTTGTGTACCTTTCATTTCGTACGGATGTGATAATAAAATTATAGTTTAAAAAACTAAAACCTCACTATTATAATTTGCATTCGTACTGTCATCAGGTATGAGAAATCCCTGCAAGGTAAAAGCGAGGTAATAATGAAAAAAGGAGGATATTCGCCACATTTTTTAATTAAAAAAACTGATTTTGTGCCTCATAATTTCGGAGCATAAAATTTTTCATCTTTTCTTTTTATTCTGTTCAGTAAACTCCTCATTGCAGTGTCGTTCCATTCGAAAGATCCGGAACCGAGTATTCGAGCAGCGGAATTTCTTTCTTATTTTAATTTTATATATATATTTTTTTAATTTTATTTTATTTTGATTTTTAGATTTTATTGTTTTTGGGAACTTATTTAATTTTTTCTTTTTTTTTATCTGTTTATTATTTTTTTATTCAATTCTCATTTAATTTTTAGAGACTTATTGAATTTTCTTATTTTGTTTTCTTAATTTAATATTTATTTTCAAGAAAAATATTTTTTTCAATTTCATTTAGTGTTGAGAAAGATATTTTTATTCTTTCTAACCGACTTCCAAAAAAGGAGGAGGTTATCAGTTCGTCGGAATATTTTTTTGTTTTTTTTTTTATGTATGTTACCGCATAACTTTGGACCACGTCAACCAATTTCGATAATTTTTTTGGCATCGGATAGGAAGTGTCTCAGACGTGGTCTCATACTGATCTGGTCATTGGATCGTGAAATATATATATATACATATTCATATATATATATATATATCGTCGTTTGAAGTACAAAACCGCGTAACTGACATTGGCTGGATTTCCTCACATAAACTCTTGGCTTAATCCGTATCCATTCGTCCTGAAATATACTAGCCACAAACGCGATTGCCTTTTAAAAAAAGAAAACAATTTTGAAATATGAATGTTTTTACTCTCTAGAAAATAATTTATGCAACCTTACATACGCGGTTTTGCATTTTGTTGATACGCGGTTTTGTACTTTAAACGACGATATGTATATACATTTTTTTAAGTCCGTTGTTTTTTATGCTAAAAATTGCTTGTTTTAATAAAATTTTTAATTTATTTTACTTAAATTCTTGTTTAAATTCATTTAGCTTTTAGTTTTTTATTTCTATTTTTTTCCTTTTTAATTGAAGTTTCTTTTAAATTTTGGACTATATTGTTTTAAAAGCAGTGTTATTATAATTTATGTAAACTAATTTTAGGAAGTTACTTTTTTAATTTATTTTCTTTTAATTGTTGAACGTTATCTTAACAAGTAATTTTTAAGCAAAAAAAAAAGCCATAAAAATTAAAGATTATCGTTAATTTCTTCATGATTATTAATAACTAATATAGGAACACCTGTGAGGTAATATCCTTCATTTAAAAAAAGAATTATAGAAATCGGTTAACGTGGTCCAAAGTTACCGCATAACATAAAAATAATAAAAAATACATTCTGGCGAATTGATAACCTATTTCCTTTTTGTGAAGTCGGTTAAAAAGAAATATATATATTTTTTAATTTCTTTTAACTTGTAGAAATTCAGTTAAATAATTTTTCATGTTTGAAATATTTTTTTTTTGGTTTTTTTATGTATAACATTCTTTCAGATTTTAGTTTTTATTGTTTTTAAAAGCACAATATTTATCGATTATATTTTTGTCTAGTTTGAAAGGTACTTAATTTAATCATATTTTTAGAAAACTTATTGCTAAAAGATGAACAGAATAACACTAGGGTCTCTTCGTTAGCAGATCTTTTAATTAGTCTTTTGAAAAACAGGGAAGAGCTTTCAAGATAGTTTCCAGAATCGACAAATGTGTTATGAATCACTTTTGTCTTTCGGAAGACTGTGGTGAGTTGAAAGACAGTTGGTACATTTAACTTCCCTTTCAATACATCGACTGCTTTATCGATAAGATGCTTATAACATATCGCTAATTTACTTCAATAGTGACATAATCCAAAAAATACAAAAATTTAGTTAAGTACGCAGAAATTACCACTACCTCTTCTTCCAACCATGTTGTGCAAACATGTCATAGATGCAGCGTTGCCTGGTTGACGTTTTTAACATCATTTGGACGTTTTTTGTACCCTGTTGACGTTGGGACGTTTTTTGACTTCCCAGTAATTTTTCTTTGTTCCTAAACCTTATAAATAGAACTGATTTTGAATTATTTTCTTAGTAAATCTTTACAATCTTTGTGTTTTGCTGCAGCTGCTTCCTCCAAAGGTGTTTTTGGATTCTAGGACTAAGGATCCCTTGTTCAAAGGCTGGTTGTGTAAACGCTTGAGGTTACGAGGCTTGCTGTAATGATGCAATTGCACATTAAAAGCCAAATCAGGCAGAGCCAATCTATTGCAGCAGGCACGCTCGCAAAAGCATCAAAAAAGCTGTGCAGCATAAAAAGTCAGAAAAAAGTAGGCGACTTTTTTAAGACTTCATTGAAATTGTACTGAACGCAAAAAAGACTGAAATATTAGGTCCATTCAATAACTTTTCCAGTAAGTACTTGCAGCGAGAGCGTAAAAGAAAAATAGAGAGTAAAATTAAGAGCAAGAGAAAATTTTCAGAAAAAGTTATTGAACGCAAAACTAGTAAAAACTTGCAACTTAAGCCATTTTGACATTTTCTGACGGTTAAGTTTCGGCGCGCAATTTTCTTTTTAGTTGGGAATAGTTCCCATCGTCATAAAAGTAAAAAAAAAATATACAATAGATTTAAATTTTTTATCCATATTTTCATTTCACGAATTATGTTTCATCAAATCATTCTCTTAAACAGTTTGTTTACATTTGAATTTGAAACATAACCTTACTTTTGGACTCCTGCAAATTCCTGCTAGTAAAATTTTTACTTGCAAGAATTTGCAGCTCTCTCGGGTTGTTACGCTCTCCAATTCGCTCCCTCTTGCAAATATTTTGGGTTATTGAATGAATTTCCAGTAAAAACTTCCAAGTACTAGTAACAAGTTTTTTATATTCAATGGACCTATTGCTATGCTCCTTCTTAGCAGAACGTAATTTAGCATTTTCGACAACCGAGCCCCTAACCAAATTTCTACAAAAAAAACTTATTAAAAATCACCGCGATTATTTAGCCCCTTTAAGCTTGCACATTATTGCCCTGAAATTTAATGGGCTAAAAAATCTGAAGAGAAAGTTGAAAATCCAGCTGAAAATTTGCAGATTGTTTATAATTTTTGCACAATTTTTGTGGATTTATATTTTGTTTGTTAATGAGCTTGGCTTTTATGGAAAAATACTAAACATTAAATAAACGAAAGAGAAACAGCCAAAATCGATCACAATGTTGATGACTTAATCAGCTGATCACAAGTGTATGTATAAAATGATTTTTATATTAACGATCTCAAACCAGTTTACAATGAATTATAAATGTGCTCTGTCGAAATGATATTTTAATATACTTTACGTACATATCGAGCTCTAACCGCCAAAATAACTTAAGCGACATTTTTTTTAATTTTCTTTTTGATGCAGAAATGCATCTAGATGCTCTAGATGTTGGGGCTCGATATGTACCTTTGTATACAATAAAAGTTTAAATAAGAAAAATTGTTTGTACATTCATTTGAAAACGACGTTTTTGGGTGGGAAATGACGTTTTTTCAGACCAAAAGGGACGTTTTCTCATGCCGAAGACCTGGCAACACTGCATAGATGTATCGATAACCAGTGGCTCACTATGACATGATATGTATTCACTTTTTTATGGGAGTATATCGCTAACAGAAATACAGAAATAATTAAAAATTTTAATTATGTGGGAAAACGCAATCAAGGTTTGATCAATTCATACAGATGGTATACCAAAAGACAAATGGAAACACAAATATCTTCGCCATTTTTTGGGAGTTTAGTCATATTCTCCTCATCAAGCTTATTAATTGTATTATGAAATCTCTAAAAACTTAAATTTTGATTTAAATTTTGATATTACAAAAAAAAAATGCAAAAGGTGCATATATAAATTATAGGCTTTAAGGCCATTTTTCTCGAGTTTGGTTTTTTTAAGGTTATGACTTATTGAAGTAAATAGGCAAAATATTTAACAGGCAGTCGTGAAAACGGACAGAAAATGAACTCAAGTAGAACGTTCGATTTTAGGAGGGAAGGTAGAGCTCCTGGCTGCATGATTTTGTAAACGGCCTACCTACGGCGCACTTGTGTGCAAGGGTATTATAACTTTGTTCGCATAACGATTGTTTGTAACAGCCAAAACGAATCGAGATAAATATAGACAAATGTATACATAAATGCTCAGAATGAAAAGAGAATTCGATTAAGCCATGCCTTGTCTGTCCGTCCGTCTGTCCGTGTACACGATAACTAGAGCAAAAATTAAGATATCGCAACGTATCGTATGTAGGTATGTAGGTTGGCCTTAATCCAAGGTAGGTTGGTATTGAAAATGGGCGAAATCGGACTGTAACCACGCCCACTTCAGATATATCGGTATTTTGGAAAAATGCAAAAACTGCGATATTTCAGTATATATTAGATGCAAATTGTTGAAAATTAGTACGCGGAGTATAATTGTGGTAAAAAATAAGACTGTTATGAAATCTTTGGAAAATGGGCGTGACCTCGCCCGCTTATGATGAAATGAATTGGGCGTAGCACCGCCCACTTTATAACAACAAAGGTGTACCTCGGTAACCACTTTATCGATTTGTACCTAACTAGGTTCAATTATGTCATTAAGTCTAACTCTGCATATTATCGAAAACGTCTGAACACTCCTACTTATCATGCAAAGGTAGTTCAGAGAAAGTTGAAACGACGATATTTGATACCTGCGCCGGGTATATAAAGTTCGGTTTTGCCCGAACTTATACTTCTTTTCATGTAGCCTACGTGCATTCTAATATATATATGTATGTACATACGTATGTGCATATTTCTATATAATCCGCAGGATGGCCCAGGCGGATTCATTCCTTTTAAATTAGAAATTAACCTTTTTTTAAGGTACATAAATATGTTCGAGCTGACCCCTTTTACATATAGCTGCGAGCAATTTGTAAACTCTTTAGAATCAATGCGTTTAACAACGTTCCAATCACTACGAAAACTGTGAGTGAATGAACGCGAAAATACGATCCATAAAATTGAATAGCATCACTCAAATTTTTATTATTGTTTCTTTTACTTCACTGACCATTGAAATGTGCGATGACACGCTGCAGTTAAGCATTTTCAGTATTTTTCCTTCCACGTCATATATATATGTATGTGAAATTGCAACTCCATTAATTTTCATTTTATTTCAATATAAATAAGGCATCTTTATGCAGTTTGAAATTTTCTGGAATGCAAACATCTTATTAATACGACTATATTAATATTTTATAACAAATACAAGGTTATTTTAAATATAATTTTTGAATTTGTGGGAATACATATCTTGCGAAAAAGGAATATTTAAAACTAACGAGAAATGCCAGATTATGTTAAAATAATCAGTGATCTAAAACTAAAAATTTGCTAATCTATAAACATTTATATTATACACATATGTATGTATATCTGTTTAAAATAATTCACTCCGATGAAATATTCGGCCCTATGCTCAATATCATTATCGTCAGTAAAAATGACGATACGTCCATCGTCAGCCATGTTACTGGTGCCCTGACGATTGTCGATGATGACGATGACGATACTCAGCATAGTTCCGATTGAAACCGAAGTTGTGACCTGAGGGTTAATTCTCCTTCTGCGTTATTGCGAAGTGATAAAAATAACATTTTTAACCCGTATTTATTTCGGTGTTAATTGTATGCTTTTCACTTCACTTAACGATAACGCTGAACGGAAATTGACTCTCTGGCGACGATGCTTACATATTAAATGACACTTCCTAGGGGAATTGACAGTTGCTTCGGAATTGAAAAATATGTACGTAAATCGAATTTCGCGGTTAACAATCAACGCCAGGGTTGCCACTGATTAAAAAAATTACTTACCATCCACTTGAAAAAAACTTAACAAATCTGGAAAATATCAACCAATAACCCTTTTTAGGTTATTTTAATAAAACCGTAGTTTTAATTTATTTCAATGAAAATTCAAATTTCTTATTAAGAAACTCTTTATTTAACTAAAAATATGGTATTTAGGATCATATTCATGGCGTCTCCTCGGTTTGGAATTATTATAGATATATACAATATACAGACTCAAAAAACCGTTGGCATTTTTTTTAATATTCACAATGTTTTTCAAGTAAAAATTTGTTTGCTATTTTTGTTTGAATAGGAATACTTTTTGCGCTTTAACCAAACCCATGAAAAGCAAGAATTGAAGCTATATATATAATAATAGATTGGCGCTTACACATATGTTAGTGTTTGGCGAGCTTCTCCTCCGATTTGTGGCGTGCGCCTTGATGTCACACAAAGCGGAGGGACCTACAGTTTTACGCCGACTCCGACGGCGATTGTATTTTTGTGAGAAGCTGTTTTTCATGGCAGAAATACACTCGGAGGTTTGCCATTGCCTGCCGAGGGACGACCGCTATTAAGAAAAAACCCTTTTTCTATATTTTTTTGCGATGTTGCTTTGACCAGGTCTTGAACCCAGGTGCCGCGGAGTTGAAGCGCGCACTCCTTACCACTACACCACATATAGAAAAATTTCGAGATTTTTTCTTTCAATTTTGAGAACAGTTTTGGGTATGCAATTTTATAACGCATGGAATTTTATTATAACCAACATAGTGCAGCTTAAAATTCCCCTTGATCTTTTTTTAATTTTTTTGCCGCCGGTCTTCTTCATTTACCAATTGTCATTCATAAAAACTGGCATTGATTTTTTAATAATCATAGTGTTAAATTACATATCCGTCCATTTTTGTCTTTTTATTTAAAGAATGATTTAAAATATGTAGGGAGTCAAAAGCCCCTCAGGACTCCAGTAGAATGAGTTTTGGTTGGAGGACAATTCATTCGCCTTTTATCAATATATGAAAATGCATATCTATACATAAAATAAGAGTTCGAAAATTAGTACAAATAATTTAGACTACACTTTTGGAAAGAAAATTAAAATATACATATAGAGATAACTACGAAGGTTAAAGCGGGAAGGAAAAGTTTTATTTGTTTTTCAAACAAAATACAAATCAACCAAAATGAACAACAAATTAACCTTTTTACCAACCCAAATTTTTCTACCAATTTTGAAAATAATTTACCAAAGTGGCAACCCTGATCAACGCACACTTTCAGAAAAGGTAGTCCACGGACCGGCGCAAATAAAAATCTATCCCTACCAACAAATATTTGCGCCTTAACATACTTAAATTTAATGGGCTATAAAACTGCATACCTAAAATTTTTCTAAAAATTCTGAATAAAAAGTTTGAAATTTTTGCGGGATTTTGGTAAAAAAAAAGATGTTAGCGATCTTTTGCTCGAAATTTTATTTTTGATGCAGACATGCATCTAGATTCTCTAGCATAGGGCTGCCAGACGTCCTGGTTTTCCAGGATTTTTCCTGATTTAAACAAAATGTCCTGGTGCCCTGGTCCACACTTAAACTGCCCGGGTTTTTTAATGAAGGTCAATACAGACACCCATCTAATTTTTAGGTTAACCTTTCTGTCATTAGTAGTTGAATATCGATAATGAAATTTTTTTTTCTAATATGTTGAACAATATCTGGTGAGTTTACCTTCATTCTGTTTAGCTTATTTAGTTAAATTCTAATTTTGTCTCTTCAGGCAAAAGGAAAAAAAGTGCAAGTTCCTGAACAGGTACACGGCCCCTTACACATACTACGCAGTAGAAAATTTCAGGACTTAAAATCTCTTCCAAAAGGCCTTTCTGAAAGTCATTCCTCTCTCCTTCCTTTTTTGTATGGAGTGGCACAAAGTGAAGGGCTTCTGCTTTCGCTAGTCAAACAAGAGCTTCCAGAAACGCCTTTTGTAGGTCTTTTTGAAGAAGTTCTTTTATAGCTGTTTTTACTTCGTAAAAATCATACTTCTTTAAGGAATTTAAATATTTAAGACGCAGATCAAATATGTATGTATATTTTATTGATTATGGCGAAAATGATCATGAAGCGCATTGTAGGATAAGTGGAAATTTGCTAATGGTGGTAAGGTAGGGTTGCTAGATTTTTTATGCGCGAAATCAGTACGCTAGAATTTTTCATGCTAAAAAAATCAGTACTTTTCAGTACATTTTTATTCAAAGCAAAATTATGAATGTAAGTAACAGATAATAATTTAAAATGCCAGAGTACTTGCTTATAACAATAGTTTGGTATATAAACAAAATATAGTTCATAAAAAATAAAAGTGTTATTCATTTTAACGTGAGTGTACACTAGGGTGGTCTAAAAATGCATGTGAAAAAGTAAAGTCGGAATTTTTATGCTCTCACCCCCTAGAATTGTTCTATACCGAAAAAAGTATCCCCATATTTTTTTATTTTGAAATCAAAAAATATTTAGAGGTCGCCCAAAGTTTTCCATGTATTTTATATTGGAGAAAACAACTTTTCGTAGAAATGGTATAGAATAGTTAAAAATCAATATTTTTTTTACCAGAAAACTCTGTTTGTCTACAAGAGATTCCCAATAATAATACCCAATTGTTTATTTAACCATTTTTTCATCGCAACTATAGTTTATAGGTCCGCCAAACATCCACAAAAACCTCGAAAAATGCAATGGGGCGGCCAAAAAATTTAGTATTACTATTGAAAGTCTCCAGAAGAGAACCAGAGTTTACCGATCGAAAAATATTGATTCTATTTTTCTATACCATTTCCACGAACAATTTTATTTTTCCCATAATAAAAATACATACATGGAAAATTTTGAGCGCTTTGAGCGACCTCTAAATATTTTTTGATTTCAAAATAAGAAAATAGGGGTATACTTTTTTCGGTATAGAACAATCCTAGAGAGCATAACAATTCTGACTTTACTGTTTTTGGATCACCCTAGTGTGTACATCATGATAAGAAATTTTATATTTATGACATTTTAATAAAGCAATAATGAGATCATTTCCATCTTCAGTGTTTAAATAGTCAATGAGTTCTATAATTTGAAGTTCACTTTAAAAAATTGTATTTAGAAGCCGGCTTCTCTCTTTCCGTAAGGAAGTAAACTTTATACTTAAGATCCTCTCAGTTGCTTCGTTTGAGTATGGTGTTGAAAAAAAAAACAAAATTACATATTTTTTCAAACTGTGGAAAAGGACCACTATTTAATGACGGCATCTATGTATTTCCTCATGGCTTAAATAAATTTTTTCAAATACGCAAAAACTTTGCAAGACTAAGAATTAGCTAAAAAGAGTATCTAACTCTATGTCTTTTATGAAAAACTCTTACAATGTCAATAAAGTTGAGGTAAAGAGTTGAAAAATCAGTACTGTATGATAAAATCAGTACGTCTGGCAACCGTATGGTAAGGCAAGCATTCAAGACCATGTTAAAGGTGCCAAACATTTTTCCAAGTTACGTCACCGTTAAGAGAAATTTGTTCTTTTGTAATTAAAAAATTCAGAACTTGAGCGCTTCATCATCATCAATCATTCAGCTCTACGGATTGTGCCACAAAACCTATACTATCAGAAAATACTTAAAAATAAAACGGCGTCAGAACCAAAGAAACTGTATTTATAGGAAATAAGTGTCCTGGTCGATGGGTTAAGGATTATGGCAGCCCTACTCTAGCAGCATTTCTACATCAAAAAGAAAATTTTGAAAAAATGTCGCTTACATCTTTTTGGCGGTCACGGTTCAATTACTAAACCTATTTCTGATTGCAGTTTTTTTTATTCATTTTGAAAAAATGCTCTATATATTGATAAATACTTATTTTTATTAGACTGCTCAAAAAAAAAATTTTGCCGACACGGCAGTTTAGTTCAATTTTCCGTATCCGAAAACGCATAGAAAAAACTCCTACGGTTATCATGAATTTCGTTCGAAAAAGATGATGTCATATGAAAGAATTAATTGTATTTTAAGTAAAAGTAAGTTGATTTAATCAGTTTTTAGTAAATAAGTAAATAAAGAATTTTTCCTGAATATTAAAAATATTATTATACACAAACATTTGTTTCTAATCATAAACATATGAATGTAAAACAAGTAAGAAAGTCTAAGTTCGGGCGGAGCCGAACATTAAATACCCAATTATTTACCGTTATATGAAAAGTGGCCGTAAATTTAGTCCGATTTCAATAATTTTCGACGTTTTGCTCTTATGTGGCAAGCACAATAACTATACCCAATTTGGTACAAATTGGTAGAACGGTTGCCGAGATACATATATGTGATCATAAGTGGGCGGTGCCACGTCCATTTTCCAAAACTTTTTCATAAACGTATTTTTTGGTAAAGAATAGTTGCAAGCATCAATTTTGAATAAATAAACTTTAATATTTACTGATTTATCGAAGATTTCGTATTTCTCTAAATTACCGTTATATGGGATGTGGGCGTGGTTATTGTCCGATTTTAAAAATTTTCGGCAATTTTGTATGCTGTAGCAAGGCTAACAACTGTGCCAAGTTTGGAAGAAATTGGTGCAGCGGTTACCAAGATACACACATGTAACCATAAGTGGGCGTGGCTACGCCCATTTTCCAAAAATTTATAATATTCTTATTTTTCGTCTACATATTATTGCAAATATAAATTTTGTGTGAATAATCTTCGGTAGTTACTAAAATATCTCAGTTTTCGTATTTCTGAAAATTACCGTTATATGGGAGGTAGGCTTGGTTATTGTCCGATTTTGCCCATTTTCAATACCATTCGTCCTACGCCCGAAAGAAATGCACGTACCAAGTTTCGTTTAGATATCTCAATTTTTATTCGAGTTATCGTTTGCACAGACGGACGGACAGTCACCGCTTAGTCGATTTCTCTTTTCATTTTGATCTTTTATGTATACATATGTCTATATCTATCTTGATTCGTTTTGCCTGTTAAAAAAAACCGTTATGTGAACAAAGTTATAATACACATGTGCACAAGTGCGCTCGGGTATAAAAATGTGCACCAAATGTATTACATGTTACTCAAATGATTTCAATTTTAAGTAGTTTGTTCTTTTTTTTGTTATTCACTAATTTATTTCATTTGTGTTTAACGATACAAAATTACGCTTTTGTTATGTTTTTAAATGTTTGGCAATTTCGGGAAAATTTTGGTAACTTTTGGTAGCTTTTTTTAATGCATTGCAAAAATCTTGGTAAGGAAAAAAATTTTAAAGTGGCAGCCCTGACAGTGACATCAATTGCACGCACACTATAAAAATACTCTGCCGAGGCTGCCCACTTCTGCTATAGAGCCTTTATTCCAGATGCATATTCGCCAATCTTGGTTCCTATTTCTTTCGCGAAACATTGACAAACCTTTCACTAGAAACAATTTGTACGTGGCATTTTTTAGTAGGTAACACAATTAATTATTGCTTAGTTAACACTTTAGAAGAAAACTATAAAGTTTATGCCATTTGGCGGCCGCTGTGGTGTAGTGGTAAGCAGTGCGCGGTTCCACTCCGCAGCGCCTGGGTCAAAGCAACATCGCAAAAAAATTTAGAAAAAATGTTTTTTCCTTAACAGCTATCGCCCCTCATCAGGCAATGGCAAACCTCCGAGTGTATTTCTGCCACGAAACAGCTTCTAATTAGAATACAATCGCAGTTCGGAGTCGGCGTAAAACTGTACGTCCCTCCTCTTTGTCTGACAATATCAAGGCGCACGCCACAAATCGGAGGAGAAGCTAGGCCAAACACTAACATGTGTATAAGCGCCAATCTATTATATATTATGCCATTTGACAGTTGTAAACGCTGTCCTTCAATTAGAGTGCACTAAGTTTTACTTTTGCCTTCGAGCAACTGATGCTTTCTTGTGAAGCACTTTCGTTGCGGATCTCAACTCTCTTCAAATTTTTAGGTGAAAACTGCTGGGAAAACTTTTTAATATGTACTTTTAAATACTTAGCTCACTCACTTAACACTGCGCTTGTTGCAGCTGAAGAATTTCTTAAATTTTTTGCTTATTTACTCCGCCATCTTACAATGTCATTTTACAACTATTTTATGATTTCTTATTTTCTGTCAATTTCCATATAAAATTCAAAAAACTTAAATCATATTTTTTTTTTTTTTTTTTTTTTTTTTTTTTTTTTTTTTTTTTTTTTTTTTTTTTTTTTTTTTTTTTTTTTTTTTTTTTTTTTTTTTTTTTTT
>NW_016157691.1:43926-62935 GCF_001687245.7 Rhagoletis zephyria | reverse complement strand
TTATGTATACATTTGTCTATATCTATCTCGATTCGTTTTGGCTGTTACAAACAACCGTTATGTGAACAAAATTAATATACCCTTGTGCACAAGTGCGCTCGGGTATAAAAAATTAAATTGTTCACAATAGTTGTTGTTTGAGATTGAAAATGAGAATGTGTGTGTGAGTTTGAGTTTTGATTTTAAAATTATATTAGGAGCGTTCCTTATCTCCCAGAAATAGTCAGAAAAAGTCCGAAGTAGTCAGATTTAGTCCAAAAAGCGTTCCTTAACTCGGAAATGACAGCAAAAATGAGAGAGCAACAGTCAGTGAGAGTGACTCTCATCAGTCCGAAGTAGTCAGATTTAGTCAGAAGAATTTTTTCTGGCAAAATCCTGAAAAGTGTCAAACTCAACTGAATTTAAATTAACGGAAATTAAAGAATACGCTAAAAGTGAGAATAATCTAAGAAGTAAAAGAAATGAATTGAGATTGGAAGGAGGCAAAAAATAATTGATATAGCAAGTGTTTATTGTGCTTGTGCTTGTGTGAATGTGTTTTGTACATACATTTCTGTTCTTATTTGACGTTAGTTTTGTTGTTGCCATTATTTGGACTAAAAATTTGGTTTTTTGCGTTCCTTTACTTTTCCCGTTATTCTCTTTTAGTGAGCGCATTTTGCTTACGCTCTGGCATTTTGACACTTTTCAGATTTTAGTCCAAAAAGATAAGGAATGAACCTATTGTTGGCAAACGTCAGACTGCCTCTCAATGGTTTTACCTTGTTATGTTTTTATCATGCTGGCGCTAAAATAATTTCACTCATATACTTACCAGCAAGAAAAAATGGTTAGAGTATAAATGTAAGTACTGTTATATTTTTTACTTACATATATATGTATATAAGGGTACCTTAATTAAAAGCAAACTTTATTTTTTGTGAGACTTGTTATTATAAACTTCGAAAGGGTCTGCAAATATCAAACGATTTTGAGATGTGTCTGGAACTAATTTTGCTATAATGAAGCGAAGATAAAATATCAATACATTCATTATTATTTCGTACTACTTGTTCTAAAGTATTCTATCTTATATTTCAGGAATTTAAATCAATGAGGGTATAAGAGTTTGTTCTTCCATTTTTGGTTGATTGTGATACAAGTGGAAACATATTCAATGCGTTTCTTAGAACAGAATAAAAATAATAAATAAATATGTATGTATCAACACGAGTCAATCCTAACACAATAAATACGTACTCACATACATATATAAGGTGACTCAAACAAGGGACGGCGTGTTGATTTTATTAAATAGTAGATCACCGTCTCTCGCTTCGCTGAGTGTATGAAATTTATGCATAGTACATTAGGTATAATTTATTTAAATAAAACTCAACAAACTTAAACTACGCTAAAAACAAGAAATTTTAAGTTTTTTTAACCATCTTCAAAAAATTTTAAACGAAAACATTCTTAAACCTATCTCTTGTGATACCTTTTCCTACTTACATGCAATTTAGAAGTGACGCCCTGTCAAAACCATTTGACTCAAATTATTGAATTGTTTGAATTTAACTTTTTAAACAGTTGGCAACCTTTGTAAACCTCTTTCGCCTGACACTCATATTGTGATACGTACATATGTATTCAAAGTACCTAACGGGAGTTAGAATTCAAGTTGAATTTGAATTTCCAAACATGTGGAACCCTGTAATACATATGTAGCTTAGAAATAAAGCCTCCTGAAGACTCTTTCGATTAGTACCTATATCGAAATAACTTATTTAACGTATAATATAATTGCATTTGAATTAAGTATTAAAACAGGTGGCAACCCTCTTTAAATCCCTCAGAAAGTTCTACATGTTCAAGCTGATCATTTCTAAATACTCTTTCTTTTGACACTTTAACTTGAGTATAATTAATTTAAAACAGGTGACATGACTATTCAAAGTATTTTCCAACTAAAACCTTATTAAACCCCTTTCGCCTGACGCCCATATTGTGATACATATTACAATTACCTAATTCCTTTAATGTTGTGAAAGATGGAAGGCATGCTTCCAGTGCGTACTTACTCTCCGAGGGCCAAACATCGAGTCGGACAACTATCTTGTTGCAGCCAAGATACGCACTCACCTCTGTGCAGCAAAAAATGTGCGCCCAACAATGCAAGGAATGCTTAACGTCGAAAAGCTGCAATCACAACAGACGGCCAATTTACTCGCCGCTCGCTCATTAAGTACCGCCGCCGAAGAAACAGTCGAATTTCCGCGAGCCCGAAAGAACAACTGGTACGATGAGGAGTGCCAAAAAGCTGCAGAGAAACAAGATGCCAACTACAGGGCCACGCTGTGATCGGGCGCAACGCGAGCCATGTGGGACCGTTATATGGAACTGAAGATCGAAGCGAGACGTATTTGCCGCAATAAGAGAGAGGCCGAATTACCTGAGTGCGAAGAGATTGAAATGCTGGCCGACAGGAAAAACGCTCGAAAATTTTATCAGAGAGTTAAGCGACTTAATGAAGGTTTCAAGACTAGGGAGAACTCCTGTAAGAGCAACCATGGCGACCTAGAGACTGATGTCCAGAACGTACTTAAATTATGGAGAGAACACTTTTCGACCCTGTTGAACGGCAGCAGCACTGAAAGTAGTAGAGAAGACGAACCCGAGCCCCCAATCGATGACGATGGAGTTGATGTCCCACCGTCTGACTATGGCGTGGTACGAATAGCGATTACGCGGCTGAAAAACAACAAAGCTACTGGAGCTGAGTTATTCAAGTACGGCGGCGACGAGGTGATAAGGTGCATGCATCAACTCTTATGCAGAATTTGGTGAGATGAGCGCATTCTCACGACTGGAATTTAAGTGTGCTCTGCCCAATCCACAAGAAAAGCGACCCCGCCATTTGCGCCAACTACCGCGGGATCAGCCTTCTAAGCATAGGTTACAAGGTCTTATCGAGTGTATTGTGTGAAAGACCGTCAACGAACTGATTGGACCTTATCAGTGTGGCGGCAGACCTGGCAAATCCGCCATAGATCAGGTATTCATAATACGCCAAATTTTGGCAAAGGCCCGAGAGAATAGGATCGATGATGGTGTGTACCATCTATTTGTCGGTTTCAAAGCTGCTTTTGCCAGCACGAAAAGAAGTTTTCTTTATGCAGCGATGTCTGAATTTGGTATGCCCGCGAAACTAATACGGCTGTGTAAAACGGCATTGAGCAATACCATCAGCCCAATCCAAATTGGGAAGGACCTCTCCAAGCCGTTTGAAACCAAACGAGTTTTCAGAAAACGTGACTCCCTTTCGTGTGATTTCTTTACTCTCATGTTGGAGAAGAGAATAAGAGCCGCAGAACTGAACCGCTCAAGGACAATACTTTACAAGAGCGTACAATTAGTGGCGTATGCCGACGATATCTATATTATCGGTAAAAACAAGGGCTACATCTGTTCTGCCTTCTCGGGATTAGATAGAGAAGCAAAGCGAATGTGTTGGTGGTGAACGAGGACATAACGAATTATCTCCTTTCATCACACAAACAGTCAGAACATACGTGTCTTAGCACATACGTCACTGTTGACAGTTACAGGTTTGATAGAGCAGACAACTTCGTTTATTTGGGAACCATCATTAGCACCAATAATAATGTCAGCATTGAAATCCACCGGCATGGATAACTAGATAGGAAACTCTTTTTCTGGTGAGAGCGCTGTCAAAGTGTGTATTTAACCGACTTCCAAAAAAGGAGGAGGTTATCAGTTCGTCGGAATATATATATATTTTTTTTTTGTTTTTTTTTATGTATGTTACCGCATAACTTTGGACCACGTCAACCGATTTCGATAATTTTGCCTCGGAAAGGTAGTGTCTCAGAGGGGGTCCCATACAAATCTGGTTAAGATCCGATCAGTGGATCATGAGATATATATATATATTTTTTTTTATATGAGAGTTGAAGTCGGTTTTTTTTTTGCTAAAAATTATTTGTTTTTATAACATTTTCCAGTAGAGCCACTGTGACGTGACGTGTGTATGGGTACTCATTGAGTAGTTTATGGGCAAACTTTTTATGAAAAAAAAAACGAACAAAAATAGCAAAATTTTCAATCTCAATTTTCTCAGTTTTTTTATTTTAGAGTTTGAATTGCCAGTAAAATCGTATTTAGTTACAAATACTGTTTTATAGCAATATTAAAAAATGTAGGCGCAATAAATCCACTAAATACAAAGTGGTGCATTTTCCACACATCTAGTGGTAGCTCGTCATTTCGCGTGTCAGCTGTGTCTGCCCAGGCATTGGCAGTGTTGCCAACTACGCAAACGAGTTCCTGGGCGCGCTCTCAGATAAAAATGAGAGAGTTTCATATCTAGTTATCCACGTCCAACGGAGAATCAATCTTATCAACAAGTGGTACTTCGGATTGAGTAGGCAATTGAGAAGTAAAGTCCTCTAGCCGTACATAAATCTTACTCTATAAGTCACTCATCATACCTGCGCTGGTTTATGGCGCAGACGCATGGACAATAACATCTGATGAAACGGCTCTTGGAGCTTGCGAGAGAAAGATTCTGGGAAAGATTTACGGACCTTTACGTGTTGGCGATGTCGAATACCGCAGACGATTTAACGATGAGCTGTATGAGCTTTACAACATAGTGCAGCGAATTAAAATTCAGCGGCTCCGCTGGCTTGGGTCTGCTCTGGAAGTATGTACTCAATGCGGCCGCGATGCTGGTAACAGAGGAAGGGGAAGGCCTCCTCTCCGTTGGAAAGACCAGGTGGAAAAGAAGAAGAATTCCTTTAATTCAAGTAGGTAGCATTTGATCTTTCAAAGAGTTGGCAACTCTCCTAATTGTAGTTTAGAACTAAAACCCTTTTCAAAAGCATTTCGCTTGATACCCATATTGTAGTAATTAAGGCATATCAAACAGTTAGTAATAATAATAATAATAGATTGGCGCTTACACATATGTTAGTGTTTGGCCGAGCTTCTCCTCCGACTTGTGGCGTGCGCCTTGATGTTGTCACACAAATCGGAGGGACCTACAGTTTTACGCCGACTCCGAACGGCGATTGTATTTTTGTGAGAAGCTGTTTTTCATGGCAGAAATACACTCGGAGGTTTGCCATTGTCGCCGAGGGACGACCCCCGTGGTGAAAAGAAAACCTTTTTTCTATATTTTTTTCGATGTTGCTTTGACCACGGCTTGAACCCAGGTGCTGCGGAGTGGAAGCGCGCAGTGCTTACCACTACGCCACAGCGGCCGACAACAGTTAGTAGCATTAGAGAAAAAACAATATTTGTGTGGATTTTTTTGTTGCTTCTGGTATCGAAAGTGTCAAAAACCGTTCTGATTTTTTTTCTTCTAGATCAAAGCGTGCCATGTGAAATACAATAAAATAAAAAATATAAAATTTAAACTGAAAAAAAAAAATAAAAATTGTTGCAACTTTCTTTCTTAGTAAATTTGTTTACTTCTCGAAGCATTGACCCATCCTTTGCAAGGCCCAGTAATCAGCGGTTGTGCTGCTGAGTTGGGAGAACGTTCCAAAAGTTGCTATTCAATAGCTTGCTCTGTATGGAAAAAGGTTTCACATGCAAATAAATTTTATGAATTTAGAATTTTTGTTAGAAGAAATTCAAAATTTTTGACATTTTCGAGGCTAAATAATTTGAAAAAAAATCAAATCAGCTGCTCTACTGATACTACCTGTTCAATGTGCCTTGGTAGCAATTCATTTAAATTAACTGAATTTAATTTTAAAACTGGCAGCAACCTTTGTAAAACACGTCAATAATATTTTAAATGTTCAGTCTGAAGGTTTCTTAACAATCTTCACACATATTTTAATTTTTCAGATACCTTTCGAATAATTAATTTACATTTTTACTTGGTGGTAACTCTTTAAAAATATTTTAAGACTACAACTTTTTAAGGCTCTTGCCATCTATTTTTTTTTAAATCGTTTTCAAATAAATATTTCTTTTAATTCAAGTTGAATTTGATTTTTTAAATGCTATGCAATCCTCCTCAATGGGTATGGAATTTGTTATATACATACATACATATATTTCCATACCCAATTCCAGTACTCTATCACAAATATT
This sequence comes from Rhagoletis zephyria, assembly GCF_001687245.7. Taxonomy (NCBI): domain Eukaryota; kingdom Metazoa; phylum Arthropoda; class Insecta; order Diptera; family Tephritidae; genus Rhagoletis; species Rhagoletis zephyria. Next base: position 56,827 of record NW_016157691.1, on the reverse strand, counting down.
TCCTGAATATGCAGTATGAATAATTCCGTTTCTATGAGAGGTGCCATGCCTTCTCGTACAATCGAGATCAAATCTATCCTGTATTTGAAGTTGGGCTAAATGACGCAGGATTCAAGTTGATCGGTTCAATAGTTAAAGCGTGAAAGCGTAACCAACATATAAACTCACTCTCGGATTTATAATATTAGTAAGGATTTATAATGTTTTTCTAGTTAAGGCTTTTTGTTATTTATCTATAAAAAATATTATTGAATCTGAATTTTTAGAGCATTTTTGGGTATGCAGTTCTGTAGCTCATACATATATGTAATTTTAGTCTGACGAAAGACTAAAAAATGGCGTTGGTTTTTAGTACCTTTTTTATGACGGTTTTGGCGTGTAGTTTTTAATATTTTGTTGCGAACAGTCCTATCTCATAAGAAATGCATTTTATCTCATAAAAATTCATGCTTATATGGAAAGAAAAAAAGAACAAAAATCTGTCGGGAAAACTGGCGCTTCCTTTAACTAAAATTGTATACTTCATATCCACAAATGTTCTTAAAAAGTTGAAATTTGTGGAATTTTCCTTAATCTTGTATAAAGTTTGAAACCGTGATTTTTATGGTTTTGGTTAATGCTTGGATATTTTAATTTATGGTAATCGCCTAAGCACTTTTTGCCGAGTCTAACAAAGCACGTCAGTCGTTTCTCTTATGTGCCCACTAACGCCAATTGGATGTGCCAAGTGAAGCTAAATTCTTCTCCGCTGGGTCTTTCCAACGCAGAGGAGGCCTTCCTTTGTTACCTTCATAGCGACCCGCGTCGAATACTCAATCTCATCGTTAAATCAATTCCAGTATTAGTGATCGCCAACGCGCAAATCTTTCTCAAAATCTTTCTGTCGATTTGATTAGGTACATATGGCTCATTCCATGCAAAATTTACTGGAAAAACCCAAAACTATAGAGTTTTTTATGCCGGCGTACATAAAGTATGTAGCACTGGCAGCGCATCCCTGCGCCCTGAAACTTTACGTACGCAGGCAAGCGTTTTTAGTTTTTCTCTCTGACGTCAGGATTTTTTAACGGACTTTGAAGTTTCAAAAATATCATCAATTCCAAAATTTTTTTAAAAAATTCACAGCGATGTAACCAAGGCGAATTTATATAAGGTGGTGTTACTAGCTCAGCTGATTTTGTGTATGTGTTTCGCCGCACGGCTTCTGATATCAAATTGAAAAATTTTGTTTGAATTTCTACACACACACTTACAGATTTTGACAGTTTATGCCGCCAAAGCAAAAACAAAATACATGTAAATTTTTTTTTTGTACTCCTGCTATCACCTTATATTAATTCGCCTTGGATGTAGAGTAACAATATTGGTACCAAATGAGAGAGAAAATTCCAAGGCGAATTTATTTATATAAGGTGGTGTTACTAGCTCAGCTGATTTTGTGTATGTGTTTCGCCGCACGGCTTCTGATATCAAATTGAAAAATTTTGTTTGAATTTCTACACACACTCTTACAGATTTTGACAGTTTATGCCCAAAGCAAAAACAAAATACATGTAAATTTTTGTTTTTGTACTCGCCTTGGAAAATTATGTAGAATTTTAAATGATTAAAATTTTTTCACAAGGAGTAATAGGTATTGAAAATGCAGTTTTAATTAATTTTTTTTTAAGCTAATAAAGCTACAAGGACGAAATTCGAGGATGTGGTCGAGTGTATGTTAGTCCTTAACATATAAGGATATTCAAAGATAAAATTTTAAAGGATATTTTCAATACCTAACCGTCCCTATGCACCTAAAAATTTAATCGGCTTTAATTTTACAGAATATTCTCTTTAATTTGATGTTCATATTGTTTTTCTACATTCCACTGAATTATTTTGAAGCAATCATATTTTTCAAACTTCAAATCCTGACGTCAGAGGAAAAACTAAAGGCGGATTCATCGTTTTAGTTCCGAACTTTTCTTCCAACTGATTGTTGTTGCATTTCTTTCACAAATAGAGAAATATAACAACAACCACATCGAAGAAAAATTTCAGAACTAGAACGATGAATCCGCCTTATAGTTGTACTATATTTTGCATATCGTCGTTTAAAGTACAAAGCCGCGTATCAACATATGTAATGCATATTTCATATTTGTTCTCTCTTTCATAAAGCAATCGCTTTTCTGGCAAATATATTTCAGGACGAATGGATAACGCTTGAGCCAAGAACTTCGGTGAGCAAATCCAGTTTTTGGCAAAAAATGTCAGTTACGCGGTTTTGCAGAACGACGAAACGCGGTTTTGTACTTTAAACGAAGATATACAAAATATGACTCTAAGAACGGTTCATTTCTGCAAATTTTAAACTGATTTTGGATTTTAATAGCTTTCTTTATAGGAAATTTCAATGGAAATCAGGCATAAAAGAAAACTAACTGGAAAAGTTTCGTTTTATGGGATTAGAAATAAAATTACCTATTTTTCCTATATTTCCGTCTTTTTATACTTTACTGGCTGTGCGCGGCCACTAAATCTTATCCGATCGCCACGAAATTTTATACTGGAAGTATTAAGGCTAAAGGGAAACTTTATCCTTTCGGCGCACAGTGGACTGACTGTCCCATACACAAAAGTCAACAATTTGGATTTTTCAAAAACGGATTTCTGTGATGCCTTTTTATAGCCAATAGATTGAAGATAGAATTTTATGGTGAATCCCTATTTATACGCATTTAACACATGAAACGGTACTTTGACTTTTTCAAAGACAACACATTTTAAGAAAGTCATTTGATATGCGTGTCAATTAAGCCAATTCGAATTTTGCGATATTTTGAGTATATGTGTTAAATTAAATCCAAGTTCTAATGGAAACGGAATAACCAGGTAAGTTTTATAATTTAACCAAAGATGATATTTAGCTAAATGTAAGGTTATTAAATCTTGGCACTTTCACGAACACAATTTTCAAGCATTTGTATTTGCATATAAACTTTTAACAAATATGGACCGCCCAGAACCAGGTCTTGTAAGCTGATTTTAGTTACTTCAAATGTCTTATTTCACTTTTTCTTTAAATATGATATTAAACGTAACTAGTCCATACAAAATTTTCCATTGTTGCCAGTAGTGATAGAACTTTTTATAAAAGTATCGATGCAAGTACTCATAAAGAATACTCTAAAAAAGAATCGATGCCAGTATTCATACTTGCAAAAAAGTATCGATAATACTCGTACCTGCAAGTATTCTCAAAGCAAACGCAAAATGTAAACAAAAATCAGATTGCTTTGCTTTTTCACCTCTTCCTTTTTGTAAATAGTCACTGCTTTTAATAATTTTAATCTGATCTAAAGGAGTTTTTGGAATAAACATCCAATTAGCTTTAAATGCGTTAATTAAATGTGAATAGCAAAAAGCTTATTTCAAGTTTTTAAAAGCAAATATATTATGATTGTTCGAGGGGTATATGTGTTTAGATATAACTTTACTTTGAAAATGAAATGCAAATGTAGAAGACGAGAAGCAAATGGGGTGAAGCCCATTCTCTTTTGGAAAGATAAGCTCTCTTTCGTAAAAATTTTCTTCTAGAATGGGCTAGATTTCGAATTCACTACGAAGGTAGAATATATGGGTTCACGACGGGTGCTTATGCTGGAGTTCTCGAGTCGGAAGACCACTCTCTTTCACCATTCATTATCAAAGGTGTGGCAAGGTATTCGTTTTTCAATTATTTAAATATTTTATACCGAAGCCAATGTTGAAATGTCCGCTACATTTTCTTCTAGGTTGTGTAAAAATTCCTAACTGAGTCAATTACCAGTATAACTAGAACAAAATATGTATTAGTTATTAGTATGGAGTATACATATCGTTGCCCGCATGTGTAGAAATGAAAATTTTGGAAAATCAAGTTTGAATAATTTTTTTTTACGAGATTTAACTCTAAATTTATCCAATTAAAATTGTAAAATAGTATCGACCCCTTGCGCAAAATTATCGTATGTTTTACAACCCATTAATATTATATATTCAAATATTACGGTTTAAATCCCAATAGCTACCCCAAAAATTTACTGTTTTTTTCTTGTGGGTGAAATTATCATAAGCGCTAAGAAATTAGAATGTAGTGACCCTTCTACAAAAAATCTTGCGATTAGTTATATGTATTTCTCAATTAGCTCAGCAATTCTAAACTTTGGTAAATACAAAAAATACTTTCCTGTAAAATTTGGTTTTTGTAACATACGATAATTTGGCGCAAAGGGGTCGATATGTGCTTTCCGTTTATTGCTTGCGCGAATAGCAAACCGGTATTTAAATATCTGCATACATACATATACATACATACCTAACCAATTATGCATGTAGCTGAATTCGCTGACAAGCTTTTTTAAAAACGAAGTAAATTAGTACAATTTGTTAGTAATTTTCATTAGAGTTTGAATAACTCCTTTCACTAAATGGCTTTTAGTAACTTTAACGAGATCTTAACTTATTTTATTTTATTCATTTTAGTGCAGTTTTGACAAAATTTTCTTGCTAAAAAATCTTTTGTTACACTACTTCATTTTATTCCTTTGATTGTACAGGTTAAATAAAAGCTTGTTTTTAAAAAATATTTTTTTTACATTATTTTATTTTATAATTTTTAGTCCATTTATAAAAGCGTTGTATATTAAAAAGTGTTATTTTATTTTATGTACAAAATTTTGCAATAGATATTAAAATAATTCAACTTGCAATGAAAGAGAACAGAAGACTTGGCAAGCCAAATGTTGTTTGCTTACGTTTTGTTTAAACATACATATGTACATATAGCAGCAGTTAATTTTATTTAAAGAAATGGCGTGTCGTCCATTTCCGCTGTAACATGGTATATTTAGGCGCAATATTTAACTTCTTCTAACGGGGCGACATCTGGAGTCTTTTAATTGTATCTCCCTGATATGATGCCTACAACGAGGTTCATATCTAGACTAGGAATAGTTTTGCTACACTACCGCCGCGGGGCGCCGGCAGCTTTAACAATTTTATAGTGGTTTTACGTTCTTTGGCAAATTACGCTCTGTTAGCCATAAATCTTACTATTTTTTGACCGCCTTTGAATCAAGACCCCTGGACCACATGGAGAATTCATTTACATTTTAAATTGCAGTGTCATCGGGATTGGAACTATGTTGAAAATTTCAAGTCTCCAACTTGTCGGGAAGTCAGTTTAAAATGGATTGGAAATTTCCGCGATTTGAGCGGGATGACCAAGTTAAATAAAAGCTTATAAAAAGCATGTGAAACACAAGGGAATTTATATTTGAAAGTATATGTATTACTTTATTGAACAAGAAGAATTACAAATCTCAAAGTTGACAAAGACGTTTTGCGTCGCTGCTGTGTCTTACTGAACTATCTTTCATCAGGCTATCCAATAAATACGAATCAGTTTGAAAAGTTTGCCACTGAAACGGCGCGTCAATTGGTCAAGACATATCCATGGTATAAGTTTCCTACAACTGTGAATAAAATTTTGATTCACGGAACAGATGTGATCAAAAATTCACCGAAGCGAATATTAAAATAAAAGTCTTTCGGCGATGCCATACAAGAAAAACGACGCGAAAAATTACAAACTAGGATTTAATAAGCAGACTTCCTCTTCAATTGAACAAATACTATATCGTATTTGCGGCAGTTACCACCCAGCAAAAAATCGGTAATCGCTTTTAGTGGTAACGTGTTCTAGAAGGCATAGCGTTGTAATGCCTTCGAATTTTTCCGCTTCTTTTAGGCATTGCCGGTAATGCAAAGTAGAATGTCCTACAATATTTTTTTTATTTCGCTTCTTTGCTTCATTTCGGAGAATGCACAGTAGAATGCTGCATCGTAGTCAGCTGAAAAATAGAATGAATACCCAAAAATTCTTTTTCTACCGTTACTTTCTGTGGAAATTTGTCTCGCATAAAAATCCTGTTTTGCTTTGTTCAATTTGCAGCGAAGTAGAAGTCAGTCAATGAAGTGAAGTACCAGAGTGAGGAAGTAAAATTTTAAGCTTAGTTAAATATGCATGTATGTACATACCGATTTTTAAGAAAATCTAAATACCTAAATAAATACATATGTATGTATAAAAGCTGATTTATAAAAATTTTAATTAATTTTAATCTTTTAAGACATTTTCTGATTTCAATTTAATATAAATAAGTATGTACTTATCTAGGCATTCTACATTAGTTTCTCTGTAAGGCATTCTTTGTTCGCTTCTCTGGATTCTGTTTATCCATGCGTTCTCCCTTCGTTTGAAGGCAATGCTGCGGGTAAGGGCTTACCTCCAATGACATTCCCATGTTAAAAAAAGGCCTTCTTGAAGCGAAAGGGTAAGCGATTCCCATCGCCTAGCTCGTTTCCACTTTCGTTTCTGTGGTAATCGTGTTTTTTGCTGGGCAAAGACTAAAGCTTCGATGTTAACCCAAGATGTGGTTGACTTATTACTGCTCTAATACAAACCAGCCGTGGGATTCTAGGAATCGCTACAAAAAAATTCTATCGCTAAAAATCACTTAATGAATGAGGCTTGTGCCTGAAAAGATACAACGCCTCCAGGGAAATATAAAATAGCTATAGTGCTTACGATTTTATTCATCTTTATTTCTTCGGCTTTCGCTTGGCATATTTTTAGTCACATATGTTCAGAGCTGCCAATTTAGCTCTTTTCCCGGCAAATCTGGCTTTTTTTAAGTCTATTTAGCGGCAGAAAATGAGAAATTGCGGAAAGCGGGAAATCCAGCTGTTTGAGAAATTTTTTGACGAATTTTTAGCTTTTACCCTTATACGATATAGGACATACATATGTATCAAAAATTACCAGATAATTTCGATACTATTAAAAAAGATAATATGTTTCCATTGGGCAGTCTTACGTGCTTGCACGAGGAGATAGAAGATGTTCTAAAATATTTTAATTACAGTTATGATATAGAAAAAATAATAATTAAGTACAACAGAATTAATTTTGTAAAATGGAATAATACACCGTGCGACAGTAAATATTACACACGAAAAAATCAATATATTCACAAAACTGGGGGTTTCTCTGACTGACGTCAGGATTTTTTTAAAGGACTTTGATATTTCTACAATATGATTGAATAAAAAAATTATTCAAAAGATTCGGTGCATTGTAAAATAACCCCTTATAGTTATCAATCAAAAATTAAAAATTCTATAGAATAGAAAAAAATTTAGTTTGTGGATGCCCTAGGACGAATAAGTTCTGAAAATGTCCTTTTAAAACTTTATCCTTGAATATCCTCGGAAATTTCCAATGTTTATTTTTGAAAAAAATATATGTCAAGGACTAATATCTTAACTACCACATCCTCGAATTTCGTCCTTCTAACTTTATTAGTCTTAGATAAAAAACATTTTACACTTCTCTTTATAAGATATTGATAGTTACAATATACATAAATGAAGATACTGGGATCATTATGCGCTATAAAAGAACAAACTGACCGTATGATGTACGGTTTTGTATACAAGGGCGTTGCCAGCCTTTCACCTAGGGGGAAGGAGTTTATATAGAGGGAAAATATGTTTTCAATTAAATTTTTTTTGTGTATATATGTAAACAGAAATTTTTGGGTATGAAAAAGTATAAGTTTTCTGGTATCCTTTACAATGATACCAATTTAAATAGAATGGGTTGTAATTTTTTTGGTTTAAAATATTTTTTTTTATAAAAAAGGTATTTTTTGCTTTTAAGTGTTTCTTATCAAATTTGTATATACGAAGTATACAAATATGCATACCAGAAGAAAGGGGATCACCTTTACAACGATACCAAACTTTTAAAACTCGGTTGGTAATTTTTTTTGGTAAATGTTGCCTTTCTTTTAAAAAAATGTACTTTTGTCCTTTTAAGTGTTTCTTCTCAAATTTTTATATATAAAGTATACAAATATGCATATCAGAAGAAAGGGGTTTTAGAACGATACCAATTTGACCAACGAAATCAATTCAAAATTGTTTGAAATATAAAATTTTTAAATTTTCGAAGACTTGACCTTTGAACCCTTATAGCACCTATAATATAAGTTTGCACAAAAAAGTTATACACCATTTAAATAAGAGCAAAAGGCGGACTACGTCCATATTTTTAGTTCTTTAGTTATTTATATCTAATAATAAACAAAAAATTTTTACCTCTTCAAACTTCGAAGGCCCAAATCTCGATTTCGGAGGCTAACATCAAAAAACCGAGAAATTACTTTTTTACCTATGATTTAATCTCTAAAAAAAATTAGTTTGGTTCAATACCCAGACGAGTGCTGTACAGTATAGTGATTCCAGTATATTCATTTATGTATATTGTAACTAACAATATCTTATAAAGAGAAGTGTAAATTTTTTTTATCTAAAACTAATAAACTTAGAGGGATGAAGTTCGAGTAAGTCCTTGACATATATTTTTTTCAAAAATAAATATTGGAAATTTCCAAAGATATTCAAGGATAAAGTTTCAAAAGGAGATTTTCAACACTTATTCGTCCTGCTGTACCAAACAATTATTTTTATTTTTTTTCAATTCTACAGAATTTTTTCTTTTAATGGATACCCATATTGTTACTTTACAATGCACCAAATCTTTAAATAATTTTTTTATTCAAACATTTCCTAGAAATTTCAATGTTCTTTAAAAAAAAATCCTGACGTTAGAAAGAAAAATTAAAAACGCAGTTATACTATATTTGGCTCCTAGTTTTGTGAATATATTGACTTTTTCGTGTGTTTTAAAAATTTTTGGTTTTTGTATATGGGGGTATGTAAAACCGGGAAAAAGGCATGCCTCAGTAAATAAAAAGTAGATATTCATATTCATTATTGTAGAAGGGCGTAATTAGAACCCTAATAAAAGATAAAAAACTGCATTCAGAACTTGTCTTTTATGTAATGCCGAAAAAATTCAGCATGCAGCCGTTAAACGAGTACATAGATAGAGGGTGCACGCCAAGGAGAGCGCGCGTTTTTAGCGCTTTCGCAGTTGTTTAAAATTTGATTACAAGCGTAATTTTGAGCTACTCATTCTGAAATTTTTACAGATTTTACTTAAGTATTTGAAGAACAGTTTTCAATAAGAAAATTAAAAAAAAAATCATTACTAAATTTGAAAAAAAAAATTATTTTGTTATTATTTTTTTAATATCCAATTTTATTTTTTGTATTAAAAAATAATTGTATCGACTTCTCGTAATCCTCTTATGAAAGCCAAGAAAAAGTCATAAATGGTACGATGATTAGGTGAAATAACACAAACGGCAATAACGCAAATTTGTGTTATTTCCCAATTGAATGTGAAATAACACAAATTTGCTTTATTTCATTTCTCGTTGAGCAATAATACCAATTTTTATACTTAACAATTTGAGTAATAAAGCAAAATAGTGCACATATGTGCGTAGGTAGTCACCCAGTTACATTTGACAGAAAGTAGTACATAAACAGGTTAAATGGACGGATTTGTAAGTATACAATTTTGAAAGTGCCCGGCGTCGCGGCGGTCCGCGTTCGACGTCGCGCTCGCGTCCCCCGCCCCTCCCCTCCTTTCGCAATTATGTACTGGTGGCATTATAACCGTTTAGAAAAAGGAAAAATGATAAAATAACACTAGTTCACTTCTGAAACTGCTTTTTAATGTCCAAGTAATGGGAATTATTGTATATGGTGTTATTGCATGCTGCATCCCACCCATAGTGGAATTTACCAGGTGCCACTGCTTTATTTGAAAATTTGCCTATAAAATGTGACTATAAGGCAGCCGAATGTCTGAAAATAAAGCGAGAAAGCCGTTTTATTACTTCATATGTTTATTGCGACATGGTTCCATGCAAACATTTTAAGGTTTCCCAGCAATGTTTTTAACAACATATTAAAAAGCATGCAGAAAAAATGCATACAAAAGTGCTATGTCCAATATGCGGAGCAGTTTTTAAAGACGATGCTTTTCCTATATTTTGTTAGACTTTTCATAAGTAAAAATATTTTGTGAATATTACTTTCTTCATATGAATTATATCACATTTTTTGTTTAATTCAAGGCCTATCAAACAGGTTTAGAGCATTTGAGCAAAAACAACATTTGCCTGTATTTTGTTGTTGCTTGTGGTATCGAAGGTGCCAAAAACTGTTCTGATTTTTTTCTTCTACATCAAAGCGTGCCATGCGAAATACGGAAAAGGTAAAAAATTTAAATTGTTGCAACTTTCTTTCTTAGTAAATTGGTTCGCTTCTCGAGGCATTGATTGATCATCCTGTGCCAGGCCCAGTAATCAGCGGTTGTGCTGCTGAATTGGGCGAGCTTTCCAAAAGCTGGTATTTAATCGCTGGTTTTTGTATGGAAAATGTTTCACATGCAAATAGATTTTAACAATTTTGAATTTTTGTGAGAAGAAATGTAAAATATTTGACATTTTCGAGAACGAATAATTTGAAAAAAATCAAATCAGCTGCTATACTGATATTACCTGTTCAGTGTGCCTTGATTTAATTGTATTTTTGGAATAAACAAAGTTCTTTTTCCTTCTGTCAGTAAACTGTTTTTTTTTTTTTACAAATAGTATAAATAAGCAATGGGAAATAAGGCAGAATTTGTTTTATTTCCAACCTTTGTTGGAAATAAGCAAAACTCAGATTTTGGTATTATTTCCCATGTAAAAGTGAAATAAAGCAAATTTTGCGTTATTGCCGTTTGTGTTATTTCACCCCCCCTTTTCCGACCTGGTGGAATTTGCACTTCATTTACTTTCACTTCATTATTTTCACTACCTTGGTCTAATGCACTTATAAATATATAGTTATATTAACTTTTATTCTCCTTTTTTATTTCTGATGAACTTCGATCCCAGCTATACGATTATTGAACTATTAATTTTAACTTCAAGTAGTGCTTCCAATGAATTTCCTTAAATTATATTAATATAAACCTCATTTGTTTTATTTTCTTTTCGTGTTATTCATTTAGAGATATTTAGCGATAGAGATTTGTCGTAGCGACGTCTAGAATCCCACTGCAGGACTATTGTTATTGCATTATTTTTAAAATAAAATTACTTTAACAAAGAACCTCGAACGTTTTGATCAGGCGTGATTTAGAGTATATATTTCGGAGCTATAGACTCCATAAAAATAGATAAATTTGATCTTTAACTATACAAGTACGAGCTCAAAGTACGCGTGTTTGTATGCTTTTCCCCGAGGGAGGCCTTTTACTAGCATTTTATTCACATACATCAATTGAACAAATTTAATAAAAATCTTTGCGTTGGCGGTGGGCGTAACTTGCATCATATTAGCTTCTTATTTACCTGAAAGGTGAGTCTAATAGTCAGATGTTCAAAATTTAGTTTCGATAGGTTCATCCGTTTCTGAGAAATGGAATTTTGTCCAGCGCACCCTACAAAGGCGACCACTGTGCGGCGGTTTGATATTAATTGTTAATACCATGTTCTGACCGACAACGAAAACACTTTGAAAACGTGTTTTGGGATTGTGGGCTGAAGGCTGTTCACACCGGCTGTTAGTGTTTTCGTTGACATTTCTTACAGCCTCTGATTACAGTTTTGCTACACAAAAACAAAACCAAAATCTTTTCCCTCATTTTCTTTTCATTAGCAACCTCTTACTTTTATTATTATTTTACTTTTGCCAGCCACTTAACAATAAATCCGAAATGGCGTATTAAAGATGATAAAATATGACTTCCACTTCGATAAATAATCGAAAAAAACTAGTTAAGACACCGATTGGAATGAGTGGAACGTGAGTTTTCAAGTAGTTTTCAGCGAAAATTGGTTTTCGTTTGACAAATTTTACATGGACGAAAACACAAGTTTTAAGTCGAAAACCAGTTTTAGCAACGAAAACATGTTTTCGATGTCAGTCAGAACATGTTATAAGGGCCAGTTCAATTTAAATATAAACATTAGACTGCATCACTCCCCATACAGAAAAAATCAGTACTGTGTTTCCATTCGAATTATAATATCTATTACATTTTAAGGCATCTACCAAAATATTTCGGAAAAATATCAAGATTTACGTGAGCTGGACCGATTTGAAAATATCTTCAAAAATAGCTTTATATGAATAAAAATAGTTTCTTAAAGATTTTTTTTTTAAAAAAATCCCCTCAAATGACAAAACGGTTTAAGCTCAAAAATTTTTCATATAAAAATTTTAAATTATTATTTTTTTTTTAATTTGAACGGAATCCTTAAATGGGACACGAATGACATTTTTTTTGACAGAAATAAAAAAAATGGGAAAATACCTTTCTACTGAGATCTAAGATAAGTCTAAATCCGAATAGTTTTGGCCCAGTTATTCAAGTTTTTTTTAAATCTATCTTTGAAAAAAGTAAAAAAACAGCATCAAAAATCTCATTATTGCGATTCCGTTTAAAAGATTCTTAAACATTTTTATTCAGATTTTTTAAGCTTAATCTGTTTTGTCATCTGAGGGGACTTATTTCAACAAGTTCTTTAAAAAACTATTTTTGGAGGTATATTCAAATCGGCCCAACTCACGTAAGTCTTAATATTTTTCCCAAATATTTTGGTGGACGTCTTAAAATGTTAAACATTTTTTAATCCCGGCGGAAAAACCGCACCTTTTTTTGGTGATGCAGTCTAATATATGTACATATAATAATAATAACACTGGTCTACAAATTTCAACTTTTTTTCTGCGAATAAGACGGGACCTGGTGTTTCTGAACGGATTTTTCGTGCTGAACACGAATCCGGGGTCAAAAATGTCCCATCACGTCACGTTTTCGAGAAAAAAGGGGTTGAAACCCCTAAAAACAGCGTTTTTGGCCATTTTCGAAAAATTATAGAGCTGAACCCTGACGTGGTACAAA
>NW_016157691.1:33483-42624 GCF_001687245.7 Rhagoletis zephyria | reverse complement strand
AATTTTTCAAAAATGGCCAAAAACGCTGTTTTTTCCTGCACCCCTAGACACAAATACACCCCCTGCTCCAAGGGCACATGCGATCAACTTGGCATAAGGCTCATTCGAAAGGGCACAATTTTACCTTTAATTTCTGACATATGCAAAGTTTGTAGCACGTTAGGGTTCGGCTCTACAATTTTTCGAAAATGTCCAAAAACGCTGTTTTTAGGGGTTTCAACCCCTTTTTTCTCGAAAACGTGACGTGATGGGAAGTTTTGGACCCCAGATTCGTGTTCAGCACGAAAAATCCGTTCGGAAACACCAGGTCCCGTCTTATTCGCAAAACCCTTGTAGACCAGTGTAATAGAATGGCGTCTACCCATACGTTAGTGTTTCTCCGAGCTTCTCCTCCAATTTGTGGCGTGCGCCTGATGTCACACAAATCGGTGGGACCTACAGTTTTACGCCGACTCCGAACGGCGATTGTATTTTTGTGAAAAGCTGTTTTTCATGGCAGAAATACACTCGGAGGTTTGCCATTGCCTGATGAGGGGCGATAGCTGTTAAGAAAAAAACATTTTTTCAAAATTTTTTTTGCGATGTTGCTTTGACCAGGGCTTGAACCCAGGGCCTGCGGAGTGTAAGGCGCGCACTGCTTACCACTACACCACAGCGGCAATGTATATATATATTTGCAATATTTGATGATAAATAATATATGCTTACATCAAAAAGGAGGCTTGCGATACAAAAAAAGTTGTTTACTCCACCATGTTTCGATAGAACGTGGAGGTATTACGATAAGGAAAGGTGCGTCGCCAGCTGGAGAAGGTTGAGAACCAGCGCCAATCAAGAAGAAAAAGAAGAGGTGAGCAGGAAAAAATGTTACTCATACGCCACGTATATGCGACTATGCCATGTATGTAGTTATATGCGAGTATGGCCTTGTACGAGCGTGGCGAATGGTTAATACTCTTTCCTGCTCATATTTCATACCAAAAAATCAATTCGCATTTTAACTTTACCATTCAAAACTATATTCATCTACCGATTTTCTTCTTTAGCAGGACCTGATCTAGAAAAACGGTTTACTAATCCGTAACTACCACCCAAATTAAGTTCACGTGTTTCGGCGTTATTTAGTGTTAGCTTAAAACTTAACAAAAATCTGTGTTTTGAAATTTTTATATTAATGCTAACTTAGTACGAAATGCTAGAGTTTAAATATGATGCTTATTTTTGCCATTGCATTACATAAGTACATACATATGCACCATGAATCTATATATTAATACGCTAACATGAATTTTGTCTCCGTTCGTTTGGTGATTCTACCGAACCGATTTCCAAACCAAGAACACCATTGGTAAGGCATTTTTCTGTAGATGACCAGAGTTTTTATGGTTTCAAAATTGGTTGAAAATTACGGCCTACACCGTCGTTTAAACATTTCCGTATTTGTGTATAGATATTGCTGCAACATGTTCAATTTGACATGTTTCGCCTGTTGTTTCACTACACATTTGAAATGAAGCTTTGAAGTAAAGATAAATATGAAGATGAAGAAATAAATGATAACGATGAAGTCAAAAAAAAGAAGGCAAAAGTGAAGATAAAGACGAAAATGGAGACAATGACAGATACATAAGAATTAGGGTAAGAAAATTTCTTGACTTTTCGAAGTCAAACTTCTTTAGCGGCAGTTGGTTGGTTGGGAGTAAATTGTCAAATTCAAGGGGTATAATGCACACGGAAATGGTTCTTAGCGGTTTGAGAATAAAAACAAAAACAAAGATGCCTAGAGATAAAGACAAAAATGAAGATCAAAGTAAATTTAAACACTTTAAGGTAAAGGTGAAGAGGAATATACAAAAATAAAGATAAATGTGAAGAAAAGGATGAGGATGAAGATCAATATTGGTATCGATATAAAACTCGATATTTCTATCGACATGAAAGTCAATATCAATAAAAATAATCAATAAAATAATCGATATTGTTATCGATAGTGTTATTGATTAAAAAAACCGCAACTGTAATCGATATAATAATCGATATTGTTATCGATATAATAATCGATATTGCTATCAATACAATAATGAATATTGTTAACGGTATAATAATCGATTAAATAATTGATTTTGTTATTGCTTTAGTAATTGATATTGTTATCGATATGTATAATAACACTATGCGACAGTCAAAATCGGGATGGGATGAAACCAACGGGAAATGTTATATCGGTCAAAAGCAAGTTATACGTGGCCCGGAGTTTCGCTGGGTCACGTCTAGGAATCGAGATATATCGAAGTTAGTAACTATCATATAGGCGAAATTGTCACCTTTGGTGGTCTTTTTTTGACATAACTCGAGAACCACTAGTCCGATTTTGCTCAGACAAATTTAAAAAACTTAAAAATTACAATTCCTTTAATCTGTTAATATAACATTTTTCTATATACTCAACAGTTTTGCCGGTAAAAATAAATGTATGAAGAAAAAAAAATTATTTTTGCCTAAAAATTAAAAATTTTGTTTTTTTTAATTCATAGAAAATCCAAAACGGAAAAAAGTGTCACGTAAAGTCACATAACCTATGAACAAAATGAGACATACATCATGAAAATCAATGTATGCGTTTCGCTTTTATTCAAAATTAAGTAAAGGTATGAATTTCAAAAATTTGCTCGAGATATGCTCAAAATTCCTTGGAAAAAACATTGATGACTTTTTTTATGATTGTCAGAATTAAAAAAAAAAGTAATAAACAAAAGGTTATTTAATTTTTATGGTAGCGGTAAACTAAAAAACGGTCATAAATGTGCGTGGACAATTAAAAGGAAAAAAGGAAAGTGCACTTTTTTAATTATTTGGGTTTTTTTCCGTTGGCTACCTGCATGATTTTTTTACACAAATTGCACCCACATTTATGAGTGGTCATGCACACGCACACGAATCAGGTATATTGCCACCCTTAAAAGATGCGCCAATTCATAAGTACCTCTCAGTAAAATATTGAAACTTGCGTAGTATTTATAGGTGTTCATTGATCGATTTTTGTCATTCAACAAGTGTCTCCGAACGCGTAAAGTTAGATTTTTTTAAAGTGACGAAAAAGTAATAAAAGTATAAAACCGAAATGAGTGCAAATTGTCCAGAAAATATCAATTTATTTTGTTACGTTTGTGGCAAAAGAGCTTTTTCAACAAATACTGCATTACTCACTGAGCAAGTGGAGCGCGCTTTTAAACTTTATTTTGATTCCGAAATAATTCGCGGCGTTTCGTGGGCCCCGACAAAATTTGTAAAATGTGTTACAATGGTCTTAACAGGTGGATCCAAGGGAAACGCAGTTCACTTCGTTTTGGTGTACCAATGATTTGGACTGATCCAGGAGAGCACAATTCCGACAACTATCACGCTTGCGCAAACAAAATATGTGGAGTAAATCGTAAAGGCCTTAAACGAAGAGTTTACATATCTGTTAAAAGTGCACAAATACCTCTAACGCATTCGGATGAAATACCATTCCACCGCTTCCAAGTCCTGACAGAGAAACTTCATTTTCTATTGAAACAATGGATCAATCGGATTTCACCTATAAACCAACACCAGAAGCCGGCCTATCGAGCAAAATAATTCCAATATCGCAAGCAAGAATGGACAAGATTGTTGCAGAATTAAACCTTTCTCAACGTGAAGCAGAAAAACTTGCCCAGCTTTTGAAAGAAGGCAACAATTTGGAGCCTAATGTCAAAGTCACCGGATATCGAAGGCGACAATTGCTATTCCAACGGTACTACACACTCAACGAAGGGAACACATTTGTTTACTGCCATGATATAAAGGGACTGATGGAGGCGATGGCCATTAATTATATCGCAGCTGATTGGCGAATGTTCATCGATTCTTCGAAATCAAGCCTGAAAGTTGTTTTGCTACATAAATATAATAAAAAAACCAAGTATTCCCATTGGCTACAGCACAGACATGAGCGAAACATACGATTCCATGAAAATAATTTTGGATAAAGTTTGCTACACTGATCACATGTGGCGGATTAGTTGTGATCTGAAAGTCGTGGCGATGCTAAGAGGTCTCCAAGGAGGCTATACAAAAAACATGTGTTTCTTGTGTCTTTGGGATACCCGATTTAAAGGAAACCAATACGAAACGCATGACTGGCTTGCTCGAGATCCAACGGAGAATGGACACAACTG
Source organism: Rhagoletis zephyria (assembly GCF_001687245.7). Classification (NCBI taxonomy): domain Eukaryota; kingdom Metazoa; phylum Arthropoda; class Insecta; order Diptera; family Tephritidae; genus Rhagoletis; species Rhagoletis zephyria. Next base: position 38,422 of record NW_016157691.1, on the reverse strand, counting down.
CGTAAATGATCTACTGGTGCCAATGGAGAACGCCCTCATGCCCCTTCTCCATATCAAACTGGGAATCGTAAAAAATTTCATCAAGGCCATTGTGAAGCAACCGAAAATTCTTGATTGTTTGAAAAATATTTTCCCACCAATCAGCGAAGCAAAATTGAAGGAAGGTGTTCTGAATGGGCCGGATATACGAAAGCTCATGAAATCAAAGGAATTTAAAGGTGCTTTACTTTGCGTGGAGGGCAGTGAAGAAAGTCATACGATATTTTTTGGGAAGTACGCGAGCACACAATTACCCCGCTCTTGTGACCAAGATGTTGCACTACTTCCAGAAAATTGGAGTGAATATGACCCTCAAAATTCATTTCTTGCATCACCATCTCGAATACTTCAGCAAGCAGCTAGCCTCAGAGTCGGATGAACATGGCGAGCGCTTCCATCAAGTGGAAATGCCAATGGAAACGCGATATAAAGGCAAAAGGCTCGATTCGCTGGTGGCTGAAGTTTGTTGGTGGTCGCAAAAGACGTACGATCCCGACAATGAAGATGAAGAAGAATTATATACAATAGGAGTTTCCTCCGAGGGTAAGTCACAAAAATGAAGTTAACTGACTGATTAAAAACAATTGATTTTTTCCAGATGAAGACAGATCCTCATCCGATACAGACTCTGAACAAGTGGGCGAACCACCACGCAAGAAAGTAAAGGGCGCAAACAAACGAAAATAAGTTTTGCGTTCATCGATTTTTATAACCTATGTATCTATGTAATAACCTAATAATTACCTGTAATAATTTTTAATTTTACGTGTTAATAATAAATAATATATAATAAATGACACATGACATGACATCCTATCACTTCACATAAAATCCCGTCTCATCTTATCACGTCATCGCACCTCATCTCATCTACGTGAATAGAAAAAGAAAAGGATATAAATAAGCAAAGATGTGAAAGATAAAAACAAAGATGAAGACCAAGGTAAATTTACCGATTTCAAAACCAAAAACACCGTTGGAAAGGTAATTTTCTGTAGATGAGGACAGTTTTTATAGTTTCGAAATTGGTTGAAAATCGTCGTTTAAAAATTTCCATATTTTTGTATGGTTGTTTTTGCAACCTGTTCAATTCAAGCTGTTTCGCATTTTGTTTTGCTTCGTATTTGAAATTAAACTTTGAAATAAAGATAAATATGAAGATGAAGAAACAAGTGATAACGATGAATTCAAAAAAAAGAGAAGGCAAACGGGAAGATTAAGACGAAAATGAAGATAAAGGCGAAAACGGAGACAATGAGAAATACATATGTAAGAATTAGGGTAACTGAATTGAAATTTTCCGATAGGAATCGAAATAAAATCAGCCATAAAGGTTACCGAAATTTATCGAACCATCGCAGTTTATAATTGTCGAAATTTATCCATGCTTATTAAGTTATCGCAACGTTTCGAATTATTCAAACTGATCAATGTTTATTGAGTTGTCGAAATTCATAGACACAGAAACTTAGTTGTCGAAATTTACGAATAGTTATCGAGCTATAAAGACGTGTGGGATTATCGAAATTTGTCAACTTAAAGAAATGTATCAAGTTATCGATGTTTATTGAATTATCATTATTTATAGACTTACATAGTTATCGATAATTATTGATCTACTGAAATTGGTTGGTTCAACGAAGTGAAGTTTATGGAATTTTCAAAATATATCGATTTATCGAAATTTCAAGGTTATATAAGCTTATCGATTTATCATTCCTTATCGAACTTTATCGTGTTAACAGAGTGTAACGAGTTATCAAAACTTTTAGATAGCTTTCGGAAAATGTGTGTGGAAAAATTTATAGAGGTATCCAAAGAATTTACATTTTTGAGTTATCGGAATTTATCGAGCCCTCGAATTTCACAGTTATCGAAATTGGTCGAGTTAGCGAATTTCGTTCAGTTATCGGATATTAGTGTTTTTGAAATTCATCGAACTATCGATATGTATCAAATCATTCAAATTTATCGATAAACTTGAATGTATCGGGTCCTGTCTTGCCGAAGTCTCCAAAGGTAAGTTAATTTGTACCGTATCAGTTTTGCTACGTGTTAAGTAAGAAAACCTCTCCAAGGCTCCTAAAAACTATAAAAACTGAAATTTCGACAGTAACTGGCACTCTAGTCTTTTTAAAAATGCAAAAACAAGGCGATTGAAAGTTACTCATACGCCCTGTCTACCCAAACAATGGGTCATTTAGTGATGGTTTACATATTCCTAGCTCTACAAAATTTGAATACATAATTCATATTTTGCTTACGAAGAACAAGAATTTAGGAAGAATGCAATAGTTTTAACTGATATCAGATGCAGTTAAATTTTCAAACTATTCATTAGGTTGAACAACATGTCATTTTATAAATGAAATCAGAGATGGTAAGGAAAATACATCTATGTATATGAAATAAAAAGGTTTCTTGAATCTCATAATAAATAGTATTTGCAACCATGACCTGAACAAGGGTTTTTGGACGGGTAAACGGATTTTGATTTAACTTTCACCTGCATATACATAGAGGAGCTTCCATTTCTTCTTTCAACAAAACAACGGCTATGGCTTGACGTAAAAATTAAAATATTTTGGAGACCTTACCTTTGAAGAATTAAAGCAGTTTAACACTTAAACCATACTTACGGCAATTCAAACGTATTTTTAAGCGGAGAAAACAAATTTTTTATGAAATAAATAAACAAAAGAGCTAGATTTAATTGTTAAAGTCGCATTTTTTGAAGTCGACTGCAAAACAAAATACATTAATCTTGTTATTTGAGAGCTGTAATAAAAAGGAACAGTCCAGCGCCTTCGTCTTGGTCTGCAGGCTGTATTGGAGATACAGCCGCTAAATTTAAACGTATAATACGCGGTATGGTTAAGAGCATATCCAAGTCAAAAACGAAAGCACATACTAAGAAAAAAATCGATAGCAAAATCGATAAAAACATCGATAAAAAAATCGATGAAAATATCGATATCAAAATCGATAAAAATATCGAAAATAAATCAATTACAAAATTTATAAAAAAATCGATTACAAAATCGATAAAAAAGTCGACTAAAAAAACGATTGGAAAGACGATAACAAAATCGGTAAAAATATCGATAACAAAAGCGTAAACTATAGCGATACAAAAGCGATAAAAATATCGATAGCAAAATCGATGGAAATATCGATAACAAAATCTATAAATATATCAATAACAAAATCGATAACAAAATCGATAGCAAAATCGTTAATAATATCGATAGCAAAATCGATGACAAAATCGATAAAGCAACCTATAACAAAATCGATAAAAAAATATCGATAAAAATATTGATCATTATATCGATAAGTTCCGAAAACATCGATAGCAAAATCAAAAACAATATCGATAACAAAATCGATAATAAAACTGATAAAAATATCGATAATAAAATCGATAAAAATATCGATAACAAGCACGATAAATAATCGATGACCAAATCGATAACACAGTCGATAACGAAATCGATTTTAAAATCGATAAAAATATCGATAACAAAATCGATAAAAATATAGATCGTTATGTCGATAACTTCCGAACATATCGATAGCAAAATCAATAATATTGATAAAACTTTCGATAAAAATATCGATCACAAAACCGACTAATTATCGATTATTATATCGATAAGTCCCGAGAATCCCGAAAATCTCTAAAATCCCGAAATAGTTCCCAGATTGAGTCTCTGTGCCTCTATCTATATCCTTTTCTCTGAAACTACCTTTATTTTAATCTTTCTTCCTCTATCTTCATCTATACTTTTATCGGTGTCCTCATCCACATCTTTTTCTTTATATTTATCTTTGTGTTTATTTTAATGTTTATCTTATTCTTCATATACATATTCCCCTTCTCCTTTGCCCCTATATAAGTAAAGTGTTTAAATTTACCTTGGTCTTCATTTTTGCCTTTATCTTTACGCAACTTTGTTTTTGTTTTTATTTTTACCTTTGCCTTTATCCTTTTCGCTATCTATGTACGTACTCACCTTTACTTATATTCTTGGATTGGTCTTTTTCTAAGTGTTGTTTCACTTCAAAAAGTTTTCGCGTTTTATGCATACATGTGTTCATACATATATGTATGTACATATATAATAGACTAGATCGCCCTCACCTGCTTCGCTGAGTGTATGAAATTTCTACGTGCTACATTGAGTTAAATTTATTTCAAGAAAACTTGACTAAAAAAAGGAGATTTTGAACCTCCTTGTTTAACCATCTTCAAAATATTTTCAAACAAAAACTTTCTTAAACTTCTCAATTGTCATACTTTTTAATTAACTTATCCCCTGAACTCAATTTGAGATTTTAAACAGACCTGTTGACATCCATTTTTATACCCGAGCGCACTTGTGCACAAGGGTATATTAATTTTGTTCACATAACGGTTGTTTGTAACAGCCAAAACGAATCGAGATAGATATAGACAAATGTATACATAAATGATCAGGATGAAAAAAGAAATCGATTAAGCCATGTCTGTCTGTCCGTCCGTCTGTCCGTCTGTCCGTCTGTCCGTCCGTCCGTGTACACGATAACTCGAGCAAAAATTGAGATATCTCAACGAAATTTGGTATGTAGGTTTCCCTTAATCCAAGGTAGGTTGGTATTGAAAATGGGCGAAATCGGGCGAAAACCACGCCCACTTCCCATATAACGGTAATTTCCAGAAATACGAAAACTGCGATATTTTAGTAACTACTGAAGATAATTCACTCAAAATTGATATTTACAATAATTTTTAGACGAAAAATAAGAATATTATAAATTTTTGGAAAATGGGCGTAGCCACGCCCACTTATGGTTACATGTGTATATCTTGGTAACCGCTGCACCAATTTCTTCCAAACTTGGCACAGTTGTTGGCCTT
>NW_016157691.1:26404-31057 GCF_001687245.7 Rhagoletis zephyria | reverse complement strand
GCCGGATTCTGATTTCCGCCAGGTTTTTCTTGAAATCTGTTCGCGAAATTCATTGCGAAAGCGTAACGCTCATTGTTGGCATCTACCTCTTGTGCCAAAGCCAGGGCGGATGGGAGGTCAGATGGCCTAGATGCGAACAAGATATCACATAGTGGTTTCCTTAAACCTGATATAAATACTCTGAGTGCATCGGCCCTATATTTCTCATTTATAGTGTCTGCAACACCACTCTCATAAGACATAATTGTCTTATTTGCCAACAAAGTTAGCTTCTTTTCTACCTCATCGTAGAATTCTAGGCATGTCATTGATCCCTGTCTCAGGGTGGACAATTCCTGCTCGATTAAGTATATCGGCCGTTTGTCCGCGTAAGTAAAGTCAAGTCTGGAGATTATAGCGCTAAAGTTAAGCACTGTGTTAAAAGAAGAAAGTACTGCGTCGGCAGCACCTCTCACTTTGTTTCTAATAATAGTAACGGCTTGGTAGTGGCGTTCACTGCCATCGTACCTCCTAAATAATTCGTAGGCATTGTGTGCGGCTTCCCGCCAGGATACGTACGTGCCTTGGTGGCCGAAAAATTCCGGAAGGGACTTTATCGCGTCTAGCGTAATGTCGCAGGTAGTTAGGGGGTTGATTGTTACCCTACTATATTTTTCTACCTTAGGTTTGTTTATTGTTACTTGATTCTGTAAAGCAAGAAGTCTTCTGTCAAACTCCGTTTTCTGTTCGGTTAAAGCTCTCCTGATCTCTGCTTTTACTATCTCGCTAACTTGTTCTGTATTCATTGTATTTTGTCTGTTTGCTGCTAAATTTAAATTCTTAAAGAGGTCCTCCAACACCTCGGTCATTTAATATTCCAAGATTTTCTTAAAAAAAATTTCACAAAGGACACAGGTTTATTTAGCACCTATTTTTTTATTAATTTTTATTTTTTTTTTTTTTTTTAAATTTCAGTTTTGCACTTTCACTAATTCTTTTAGAGCACTTCACTTACCTCGTCACACTTAGGTGTTATCCTAGCCTACGTTAATTCTTGATTTTCTTCTTTGGGTTGTAACGATTCTTGTTTCTACTCCTTCCGTTGTTGCTTGCTTCAAATTCTTCTAGCTGTTTGCGGTTATTATCATTAACTTCGTATTCACCAGGATGCTTGTTTCGAATCCTTCTAACTGTTTGTGGTTATTATCGTTAACTTCGTATTCACCAGGATGCTTGTTTCGAATCCTTCTAACTGTTTGTAGTTATTATCATTAACTTCGTATTCACCAGGATGTTTGTCTCAAATCCTTCTAACTGTTTGCGATTATTATTTGTCCCTTAGGATCAAAATGATTAGTGTTTTCCAGCCCCACGTTTGGGCGCCAATTGTGCTTTTTCGCACGTGTTCTTTATTGAGTTCTTTCTAAAACTAAACTTAATAGTTACCCTAACTGTCCACCTAACCCACGACGTTGGATAACGCTGCTGCTGCTCTGCTGGCGGTTAGCGACGTTGACACAATCGTTGCGCTAACGATGTTTACTTGATGATGTTGTATTAGCTGCTTTTGCTGGTGCAGCTAAACATGATGAAGAGAATTGTAGTACTTGTGATGTTGTCATAGTGCAATGACCACAGACGATAGCAATAGCTATTGTTTCGCTGACACAGCAAAGTGTGCCAACAACGATATGCGATCATACTGTGTGATCGCATTTCTGCTGATCCAGCCAGTTGCATGAGGTGGCGTGCTGTCGTAATTTGGCTGAATGTGATTGACCTAGGCGAAGGCTAGGAAGACAACTGTGACATTTGGTTAATGACATTTGTGGGAAGAAACTTGTGATAACTTGCACATACTCTAAAACAATATCCGATTAGACCACCAGGTCCTCAAATTTTCGCAGTGGATATAATCGCTAATAAAATTGCTTAACATAAGCGCATGCCTAAAACGTTAAACATACAAATAGATAAATATGATCGTGGGCGTTGAGCTGCTATTCGCTGTTCAAGTTGGCCACAATTTTTAAATTTTGAACTACGTCACTCCTTATACAGTGACAAAAAGCCTATTTTTTACTTGGGGTTATGTCTCTTCTTATAAAGGCTCGTAACCAGCGTTGCCACAGGCACATTTTTTTCCTTCCAAAGCTTCCTACCAAAATCAATCAAAACCTACCAACATTTTTTTAAGTTCTTAATATTTTTTTTTATGTCAAGCTTATTAAAAATGTAGATAACTTAACATTTAGTAAATCTAAAACACATCTAGTAAGTAAATAAATACAAATTAACTGCGTTAACAATTCATTTTACTGAACAGACTTATGCAACCTAAGTAGATCTATTGTGCTAAACCCTAATTGCAATCACTCCTACCTTAGGCTTTTGAAATATATAAGCACTTTGGATGGTGTATGGCACCAAATTTTAGATAGAGAGGACTATCGTTCTCCAAGGTGTATCAGTCTACGATTCATATTTCATGGACAGGCACATAAAATAAACTCAGGGGTTGCCTCCACCAGCCCACAAAACCTACAGTCTGTCTCTACAGAAAGCCCCATTTGATTCAAATGGTACCTTGCAGTGTGCTATCGAAGTAGCCAGTAAGAGTTCTAAGCTTAATGAGTCTTTCGGAGTTCCTCCTTGGAGGAGCTATGAATCTCTTTGTCTGTCTTATTACCTTTGCCTTCCGCCAGTGGGCAGCAATGTGCCTGGCTATCCGACATAATATTTATTCTGGCCCTATTTGTCCTTCTACGAAGACATTCGCGAACACAGACATCGATTTCAAAGACCTCCACCTGGAATATGGCTGGATACCAGCCCATTGGCAGACTTTTCTGGAATCTTGGTTGAAGTACGCCATAAAATATACATGTTGTATATTGGCAATAATAATAAGGATATACGTTTGTAATTACGAATGAGAATGTTAATTCTCGTTCTGCGTTATTGTGAAGTGATAAAAAAAACAGTTTTGCACCGCACTTATTTCGGTGTGAATTTATGACTTTTCACTTTACTACACGATAACGCAAAACGGGAATTGACCCCCAGGTAACGGGTGATTTTTTTGAGGTTAGGATTTTCATGCATTAGTATTTGACAGATCACGTGGGATTTCAGACATGGTGTCAAAGAGAAAGATGCTCAGTATGCTTTGACATTTCATCATGAATAGACTTACTAACGAGCAACGCTTGCAAATCATTGAATTTTATTACCAAAATCAGTGTTCGGTTCGAAATGTGTTTCGCAAACCCAATTGCTGCGAACGGCGACGAATCGACATTTCACGGTCTTCAGCAACACTCTCAGAAACAGACGCAATATTCTCTTCTGTACGCACTGTACGCATTCGTGTGGTTGGTTTAATGTCCAATAAAGTAAACTGAGTGCGAAACTTGGTCACAATCGCATTAATTGTTTGCTCACTTGGTCGATTATGTAGACCATAAATCGGACGTAAAGCGAACCGAACACTGATTTTGGTAATAAAATTCAATGATTTGCAAGCGTTGCTCGTTAGTAAGTCTATTCATGATGAAATGTCAAAGCATACTGAGCATCTTTCTCTTTGACACCATGTCTGAAATCCCACGTGATCTGTCAAATACTAATGCATGAAAATCCTAACCTCAAAAAAATCACCCGTTATATTTACATGTTTTGCGGTCGCCATTATACGAACGCGCCGGTGAAATATTTGTGTAAACAAGGTTGCTAAAATGTTTGGAGATACATACTTTCTATTTTTCGCAAAAAACTATTACTCATTGTCAAAGAACATACCAAAATCCAATCTAGCTTACCAACCTGCCAAATCGAAAAAAAACCTACCAGTTTTGGTGGAAAAAGCCCATGTGTAGCAACACTGGTCGTAACTCCAATTGGGACAATGTTACTTTTTGATGGGATACAAAATTGCATCCTCAAAATAATCCTATAAATCTGATTGAAGAGTTAAAAATTTCTATCAACGTTTGTCAAAATTCGTCGAATTTTTGTAAATGTTCTACAATGTTTGAAATCTTGATATACAGGTTTTTTTTAGATATTAGTAAGCTATATTTTCATAAAAAGGTCATAAACATTTTTTAAACATAAAAAAGTAGCCAAAACTTGCTAAAACGTATATATTGTATGTATGTATATATTTTTGATCACTATTGAAGTTTTTTTCTCTCTGTTTTGTCTTAAATGAAACTGTATTAAAGGATGTTATGTGTTTTTATTTTTAAAACAAAATTGTATGTTCGGATTCGATGCTTTAGAAGTGTCCCGATTTTGGTCCACAGAAATCTGGTTACCGTAACTATAGGGCAATAAGCCTAACATCATTTCTTCAAATGGGGGGGGTGAAATAACACAAACGGCAATAACGCAAATTTGTGTTATTTCCCATTTGAATGTGAAATAACACAAATTTGCTTTATTTCATTTCTCGTTGAGCAATAAGACCAACTTTTATACTTAACAATTTGAGTAATAAAGCAAACTAGTGCACATATGTACGTAGTCACCCAGTTACATTTGACAAAAAGTAGTACATGAACAAGTTAAATGGACGGATTTGTAAGTATACAATTTTGAAAGTGCCCGGCGTCGCGGCGGTCCGCGTTGGCGCGCCGCCCCGCGCCACCCCGCGCCGCGTTCCACGACGCG
>NW_016157691.1:4702-12923 GCF_001687245.7 Rhagoletis zephyria | reverse complement strand
AGCTGCTATTTAATCGCTGGTTTTGTATGGAAAATGTTTCACATGCAAATAGATTTTAACAATTTAGAATTTTTTTGAGAAGAAATGTTAAATATTTGACATTTTCGAGAACAAATAATTTGAAATAAATCAAATCAGCTGCTATACTGATATTACCTGTGCAATGTGCCTTGGTTTAACTGTATTTTTGGAATAAACAAAGTTCTTTTTGCTTCTGTCAGTAAACTGTGTTTTTTCTTACAAATAGTATAAATAAGCAATGGGAAATAAGGCAAAATTTGTTTTATTTCCAACCTTTGTTGGAAATAAAGCAAAACTCAGATTTTGGTATTATTTCCCATTTAAAAGTGAAATAAAGCAAATTTTGCGTTATTGCCGTTTGTGTTATTTCACCCCCTCCCTTCAAATGATCCTGGAGAGATTAATAGACGTGTATGTATATCAAACAAAATGCACCGGGCGCATGCTCTCAATAGCAAGCTTACACGAAGTGAAGATGGGTGGAAACCACGCTACACAATGTTGTTAGGTGAATTGACCTGGCTCAGGAGAACGAGGAATTCGTAGTGGGGGTCTTCCTGGATATAGCGGGGGCCTTCAACAATGTCTCCAAGCAAGCTATAGCACTATGGTCTAGCAGCTATAATTTGCTGGCCAAAAGTCATTTTTTAGAGTATCGATAAATCGTTTTTGTTTTTGTCCATTTACTCATTATTTTCTTAAAGAGTTTTATCGTTGTGATATCAGCTGCTAAAGTTGACATTTCTACATAAGTTTAAATATTTTTTTCTTTCGTAGTCAGCATTCTTGTAGTTTAAATTAGAATAAGCCTTCGAGAGATAAAGATACTTCAAACAAGAGAATGACAGAAATTAATAATGAAGGCAATATTTGTGTGATTAACAAAAAAGGATCAGTCCAGTGCCTTCGTCTTGACCTGTGGGCTGCGTCGGAGCCACAGCCGCTAAACTTAGACGTAGAATACGTGATCTTATTAAGATCACATTCAAGTCATAAATATATATGCAATATGAATTGCAAAATATTAATAATTAGCAATAGAGAAGCGGATCCACATTAATTTGAATCATATGTACCATCATCTTACAAATAGTAGGTATATGCCATGACGTGTATCACTACTTCGATTCATATTTATTTACATTTATATTAACATTCTTCTTCGTGTTCGTGCTCATCTTCGCATTATTTTTGGATTTGGGCATAAGTTAGCTAAGACTTCTGAAACAGCTGGCCACCCTCCTAAATATAGTTAAGAAATAAACAAATCTCTTCCGTCTGATATTGTGATACCTACGTATTGTATATGCCTGGTGAATTAAGTTAAATTTGATTTTAACAATACGTGACAACGCTCCTAAATACAGTTCAGAAATAAAACCTTTTTGAAATTATTTAATTTGATACCCATATTTTTAATAATTGCTTTAGCTTATTAAATAATTTGAGTTTACCTTTTTAAACAGGTGGCAACCCCCTTTAATATTCTAAATATTCAAACTAAGGATATCTTACCACCTTCGTCTTACGTCATATTAAAATCAAATTTTAAAACAGGCAATCCCGTTAAAAATATTTTGAAACCAAAACCTAGTTAAACCTTTTTCGACTGACGCACATATTGCGATACATATTTAAATTGTATATCTAATTCCTTTCCTCATTTTCTCTTATTCTAGTGGGATGACTCGTTACCCGTTTCCATAAGATCATCTGCGTTCCCCAACTTTTCTGGGTTAAAACCTGTAAAGCTGTCAAAAAGCAAAAGAAGCCAGAGAATCGAGTACGGGAACGCTTTCTGGTAAATTCCTGTAAATTCTTGCAACTTCCTGCGAGTTAGGGAACGGAACTATTATTTCATTTCGCAAGAGCTTCATTACTGAGACCAATGCTAACGGATTTTTGAAATAAATTTTTGTGAACCTCGGATCGAGTTAAATTGATGGAGCTAGCAAAAAAGAATGTTCTATGGAATATATTTTTCTTGAAAATATTTTTACGATTATTTTACAGTTAATCGATTAATAATCGATCAATGAAACAAAAAAAACAACGATACAATCAAATCGTAAATTGGACAAAAATAATAGATTAATTTAATCACATGATTAATCGCTGCCATCCCTAGACATAGCAAAGTACCAAAACTCGTGTATAAACATTGGGTTCCAAACTGCTACCAGTTGCGCGTACAATAGCTCAAAGTTTACTTTTCAGTCAGAAAAAAAAGCTTTTCTGATATCGAAAGCTACTTCATGTATGTTATTAAAACATGTTCTATAATATTTAAGATTGCTATTAGTTTAGAAAGTACTGTGCTGTTGAATGTGTGTTGATTGTTTTACAGCTTTTCATCATTACATAATTTCATTGGTTTCTGGGATACAAATAATAATTTGTAGTAAACTAATTTTTTTCATGGGGAATTTTTCAATTTGTCTTTTTCCCAAAATGCACAATGTTATTTTTCTGTTTCTTTTATAGCTATAAGCGCTAGGCTTTATATATTAGTAAGCTAAAACATTTGCCAAAAATATGTATCACATAGAATTGTTTTAAGGAAAACCCAACTAAATGGAAGGGAGTAGTAAATACAGTATTTTTTTTCAAAACTGAAAACTTTTATTCCAGACGGAACGCAGTTATCCATTAAAAATCGGGATTTGTGTAAAATATTATTTAAAAGCCCTTCCAAATTACTGCAAAGCAAGTTCAGCGATGTGGAAGAATATGTTTCAAACCAAACCAACTGTCCAGCCTCGAAAAGAAAGAAGCGGCAACATACTTTGACAATTTCAAAAGTAACGTTACTTTAATATGGAACGGATGCGATAGACACCCTTATCCCTGGCATCCAATGACACTAACAGTGCACAAAATTTTAATGCATGGTGCTGAAATTGTATTGAGTTTCCTTCTACGAATTGGGCACAGGAATCGCGAAATAAAGATTTTAAAGCATATAGTGAACGTTTTTCCCGAAAACCTTCGAGGCAAGCTAAAATTGAAGATGGATTTCACCGTCTACTTGTTTCTTCCAATCCTCTTATTATAAACAGTCAGAAAAAAAGTACGTGATCCAGAAGTAAGACGAATTTAATTTTCAACAAGGATTTTTTTCCTTACCTTATTGTTTTTATCTTAATCTTTATGGCCCTTTCCCATCATTATATTTAACTATCAATGTACAATGATTTTATTTTTCAGAGCTAAGCTTAGTTTCCAGCTTTTAAGAAAACAAATTGCCATTATTTCGTGTGTGTGGCCAAGGAATTTTGACATCTGATATTTGATAGTCCTGTTGACTCACTCTTTCCTCAAGAATTAATGGAACGGGCAGATATTTCTGTTGCAAAAATGGGTTGCCTAGTACTCTTTTTTCACAAAAAATCTTTAGGAAACCGTAGTAGAAAGCGTAGCAAATTTTTTAAGAACTGCGCACTGCCTGAAGGAAATTTGACAAAAGAAAATTTTTTAGCCATTTCCTGTGCGTCATTTTATGTGTAATTTTTACTTTTCTTGAGTGCTGGATGCTAAGCTCTAAGGAAATTTGATATTTCTGAGTCATTTCTTATGCGTCATTTTATATGGAATTTCTTCTTTTCTTGAGAGCTGTAAGCTTTAAGAAAACGAAGTAAGTGAATAAATGGAGACAGTGCAGCACGCGTATGATGCTTTTATTCTTTTCCACTAAATACATATTTTTCAAAAAACAAAAAAAAATTATTTTGTTAAACAGTGTTAATACTTTATAGTTTCATAAAAATTTTAATCAGCCCTTTTCTGCATTTCGATTACGTTCCCGCATTCCGCTCCGCTGGAATCGAACTTAGGTATTCTGCGTTACGATTGAAACGGAAGAAGAAGAGGAAGAGAGAAAACATCTTTCGAAATCAGCTGTTTGCCTAGGAATGTGTGAAATCGAAACAAAACAAAGAAATATTTGCCACCATACTATAGCAGCATTTGAAGTTAATGTTTGTAAATATTTTAAAATAACTAAATATTTCTAGCATCACTGTAATTAAAAATAAAATTTCGTTTGCTCTTAATTTAGTGGAAACATAATTATAAGAATGAAATCCTTAGCCGCGGCGTTATTGCTTGAAGAGGAGAACGAGTCCCAGATTGCTGATGCGGAAGTTGAAAAGCGGAGATTTAGGGACATGTTTGATCTTTTTCAGATGAGTGAAGAGTCATTAGAAATTCATCTTGAACTGTATTACTCATCACTCAAAGTCAGTGAAATTATAAACGTTGTTTGAGCACTCCACAACATCTGCATTTACTACAGAGTGGAAGATTTGAACGCAAATGAATTCCATTTTGAAAGCCGTCAGGAGGGGGGAAGATCAAAGCTCCATAGCAAATCGAATTTGAGACAACATACGCACCTCTTTTTAAAAAGCATATTTTTTATGTAACTTCCCATTTTATGTATGTATGTATCTATGTGCATACATCTATTATTTAATATAAAAATAATATATTGCATTTCACGGTCTTATTTATAGATAATGTAAACAAAAACGCCTGGACTTCCACTTTGAAAACGTCGCGCAATATCCCTTTTGGTTGCCAATATTTGAGGCAATTTTTTGTATTGCCCGTATTACCGCTCGCGAAAACACAGAAATCGAGAAAATTCATTTATGATGACTTGTACAATCATGCACTTAATTATTTTTATAAAATTTTAATATATAAACCGAATATATAAACGAAACGAAAATAACAATCGAAACGTTCTCCGTCAACAAATTTGCAACTTAGAAACACGTAACTACGATCGAAATGTAGAATAGGTACAATCGTAAATTTCGAAGATTGACCGAAACGACACGGAACGCAGAATACCAAAGTTGCCAAACGGAGAAAATATCGATTCGAGCCGAAATGCAGAATAGGGCTGATTATAATTCCGTTTTGGATGTGTCTACATCATTTTCAGGGGAAAAATTTTTTTAGCATCAACTTTTATGAAGCGGCTCCATTGTGCGACGTAAATGTTTGTGTTCATACATAACTCATACGCAATGGCTAACGAGCAATTTATTTATGCTAGCAGGCAATTAGTGAAGCAGAGCACGGGATCGGTATGGACTTTTGTTATTTAATTATTACCAAACTCGTAATATAAAACACAGTGCACCCGAAATCCAAAACTGCGACCAAAATTGGATAAAAAAAAGTTTCTGGTTGGGGCTTTTTCATCATTAAGTTGGCTAAAGGGATTCTCTAAGGAGTGAAAACCGTTTACAGTAACGGCCTGTACCCCAAGTTCCCTTTTTATTTTTAGTCGAAATGGGGTATTCGACCACACACAACATTATGGTAGATTCAAAGGGAAAAGTTATGAACGTGGAATCTACGTCTGAAGGATATGTAAAATACGTAAACAATTTTGTGAATATCAACACCGTAATAGAGATTTTTTAGAAGTAGAAATATAATAGTATTTTTTTGGATTTGTTTAACAAAATTTGAGTAAAACGTTAATAACACGCTGTCGAATGCTGCCTTTAAGCCTATTGAAGGCTACTTAAAAAAGTTTAGTGTTAGCTACTGAATAAAATAAAATTCAGCTGCCCTAATCTACCTTCAGAAATTTTAATGCACTTTTTTAACACGATTATACATATAAGCTTCATCTGTATGTACAAGTTTTGAGGTTTTTATTTAGATTTCGCAGAAAGATTTTGAATATGGAGTTTTGTAGCCAATTTAATTTAAGTTTAATACGTATTGCTAATTTTCTTCATATCATACTTCGTATGGAAGAAAATAACTAGCACTGTCAACAAAAAAAAAAAATTGTCAAAAATCAACGGTAGGTTCTAGCTACTTCAAACACCTGTTGTGACACTAAAATTGAGTGGGCTATAAAACTGTATACTCAAAATCGTTCTAAGAATTCTAATTAAAAAGCTCGAAATTTACCATAAAAATAAAATTCGCAATTAAAAATATTATCAAAATTTTTTATTGCCGGCACAGAAATAAATAACACAGGTATTTTAACAAGAAAATAACAAAAACAATTAACTTCAAAACACAATAGGAGAGCTCACGTTGAGTAGCATTTTAGGTGTAAAGTTGCTACGTAGCAATCTACCACATGTTCTTCCAACAACAAAATGCGTGGTAGATTGCTACGTAGCAACTTTACACCTCAAATGCTACGGAAAGTGAGTACCGCTTATACATTTATGATCAAGCAGACACGTTACAATCTTGTATAAATAGAAACATTGACAGTTTAATAGTGGTTCGGATGGATGGTTGTTGGTTTAAGTAGATTGTCACTCTGGTGAGATTCAATTAGCAAGTTTGGCATTTTGATTCCACAACTCGTACAGCCTACAGCAATTTGGCAGCTTTAATGAATTGCAGTGCGTCATAAAGATAGAGGCAGCTTCACTCTAAAACATTCTACAGGAATGGCTTACCAAGTGTCTTAATCCTCATCCGTGCGAGGGCTGGAACTTCGGCATGTACCTGCCCCAACAGGCTAGTACCCTGCGTACACTGCAGTAAGTTTGTAGGTATCATCTTTGCTAAGTCCTAAGAGATATTTTGTTTTAAGTAGCTTGTAGGACACCCAGAACTGCTGGGTAATCCTGTACGGTGCCGCCTCTGCTTAGCCTTCAAAAGATAAATTTCGGTAAGTTTTGCGTGGGACACATTCCGTGCGGAGCCGCACCTTGCAATTACGCCCGCTGCCTCGTTTTCGTAAATGTCCTTATGTTCCGGGACCCATATTAGGGTAATTTCGTATTGATCAGATATATAGGAGAACTCTCTCCTGCAGCCCTCATCTAGTTGAGATAATGTGTGTGTGTAATTGCAGACTTGTTTTCCCAACCCAGTGTAATGCACACACGCCTTAATTTTATAGTGTTTTAAAGCGATGCCTCTTTCCTTTATACCTTTTACATCTCCTAAACAATTGTAAGTTTACGATCGTTCACAGTGTCAATTTTTGATTATTTTGTCCGAGAAAAGTAAGAGAACAATTATAATGCAAATACATTATCGATGAATTTAACGGACCGAAAAGCAAAAAGACAAACTTTCGTTTGAAATTCGATACTCTTAGGTGAGGTGGGGCTTGAGGGTAAGAAAAACTATCGTAAAACTTGCCACATCCGCGTTTCTTGGTCGGTTGGGTNTTCGACGCGAATAATGAAATGTGCTAGTCTTCCACGCTAATAGTGAAATGTGCTAGTCTTCCACGCGAATAGTGAAATGTGCTACTCTTCGTAGGGACCGACGATATATACATTCCTCGTCATTTGAATAGCGCACCCTTTTTTTGATTTTCTACCATACAAAGTATGCTTGACAAAATTTTTATATGGAAGATGCGCAGCACCGTCAACAAAGAAAATTGTCGCCCCTTTGTTTATTTATTTTTTTTAATTTTCAAAAATTTTTAAATGGGATGTAGACGTAGAATATGCTATATTTTTATAAAAAGTTAATGAATATTAAACAAACAAAAGGAAAACTGTACCTACTAAGTATTAAAAGGATGCGCTATTCAAATAACGAAGAGTGTATGTTCAAATATCTTTGAACATGGATACATATCTGCCTGAGTAATAACATTAAATATAGCAAGAACTTTTAAAAAATATGTATACAGTACATAAATAATCACTTTTTGGCCCTCGGCAATATGTTCAAACATCTTTGAACATGTGTGAATACATACAAACATACATACATATATGCCTCGGTTTTAAAAATACCCAAACTTAAAATTTTAATAAACATTTCTAATCCTTGAATATACAAAGGAAATATAAAAATTGTGCACTTGCACCAAAACTAAAATACAGTCCACTGAAGGAAATATAAACAGCGTTGCCGTTTTGGTCCAATTGGACCAAAATTGGTAGGCTCATTATCCTTTGGTAGTTTGGTTGGTAGGATGAAGCTTTTGGTAGGCAAAAGTGAAATTGCAACCAAATTGAGCAATAAAATTTGTTTGCTTAAGATTGCATACTGCCAGTGCTATCTACTATTTATAGTAACTCTAAAAATATCTATGAATGTATGTATTCATAGCAAGCAAAGGAAATACTGACAAGAGAAAGAGTGAAAGAAAGATGTTAAATGTCAAAAACTTGGCATTTGCGCGCCTTTCTTCAATTGAATTTAACAAACAAGCGAAAAGATTAGTGATGGACAAGTA
>NW_016157691.1:0-4327 GCF_001687245.7 Rhagoletis zephyria | reverse complement strand
ATAATACAAAGTCTACTGAGAAAATCATCAAAATCTATGCTGTATAAGCTTTATCTCCTATAGCACTGATTGTTCAGATACCAGTTTTTGCCATATATCTCCTTTATGTAGGAAACTAAACCCAATAAATTGTGTTACCGGTTTACATACCGATCACATAGCAGTGAAAATCACTTAGATTGGTGCCATATAAAGTATATCTTCCATACCTCTGATTGTTTAGATGCGATTTTTTATATAAGTATGTAACTCCTCTATCGATGTATGCAGATGTATTCAAAAGCAGTAATCTGTCAAAGTAAAATTTGCAGATGTTCATGAAAGGTATGAAGCCTTCGGCATAGCCGAAGACAGCGCTGCTCTTACTTGTTTTGCTTTAAATTAGTTACTTTTTAATCGTTGTTTATTTGCAGGTATATCTATAAAGCCTCTAAACCGTCCGAAGTAAGTGTGGACAATAATAACGACGACTTGTACAGGTAAAAAATTGCGACTAAGTTGGCATGTACATATGTGTCAATTAACAAATACTGAAAATTCTCGTAGTGATGAAAACTCGCCTGCGCCCAAAAACCACACTCAGAAATAAACTAAACATCAGTACAATAAATAGTATTATGCACTGTAAAGAACTAGTACAAAAGGCTGATGCACATTACATGTGGTCAGCAAAAAGAGATCTCAAAGATGTACGGATATAAAAACTTTTTGTTTTTGATATAATATAGGATATAAAAACTTTTGTTTTTATACGAATAAAATGCTTGAAATTGTATTGTCGAAGAAAAAAAAAACGTTTGAAATGAATTGAATTGATCTCAAAGATATATATACTCGGTACGTTTTTTTTACAAACGTTTTGTGTAAAATATTTTTGATACTTAGGTTGTTCACTCCTGCTTGGTTATCAGGTTATCTGGTTAAAAATTATTATTCCGTAGTGTATTTTATTGGTGAAAATTGAATAAAAAATATAACCACATAACCAGATAACATGATAACCAGGCAAGTGTGAACAACCTAACTTTTATTTAAACGCATAAAATGTCTGAATTTGATGTTTTATACATCAAAATGTTTGATATGAATTGAATTAATATCAAAACTATATACAATGCTTATAAGTGTTTTTTATACGATACGTTAATTAATTTATTTAAACGCCCGAATTTATTTTGTGTAAACTTCAAGTATTGCTTGAATGGATAACCAACTGTAGCACAGTATTTTGGTATTTTAATTTATACCTACTGTTAATCTGCAAAACCTGTAAATTTAATAAAATCTCGTTTTATTGATAAAAAATGTTTTGGTAGTTTGCAAACTGATTTGGTAGGCTTTTTGGTACCTTAAAATATTCTCAAGTGGCAACGCTGAATATAAATTGAAGAAAATATAATTTGGAAGCTTACATTTACATATATAAATTCATATGTATGTATCCAAACACAAACATACGATAAGAATGTCAAGTGCATTCGACGCACAAAAGTAGGTAATTAAATGTAAGGAACGATCGCGAAAAAAACAATAAAATATTGAATCGGTTGATCCTTTATCATCTGTAAAAATATAAGCACACATAAAATGCAGCGCATACGGAACTGTGATAAAACTGAGGAAATGGAGCAAGGTATGGTTCCAACGGGGAGCATATAGGATCAAATGTGTCCGCGCTAATAACCACTAGGGAGCATAGATGCGAAAGTAAAACATTGAGTTCATTAAAAATCTTCATTGGGTCTGCATTATTGCTTTCGAACAACTTGTTTACTTTTTGCACCTGAAAATTAGGCAAATAGTAAAATCGGCTAAAAACGGCTAACTTTTTTTTACAAACCGGCTAACAAATCGGCTGCCGGCTAGATCGAATTTTCTCCTATCAAAACCGGCTAAATCTAGCCGGAAAACGGCTAAAATGGCAACGCTGCTCCTCACGCGCATCCGCACAATTGCTGACACCGCATTAACCAATTTGTTATTCGATCAACAATAATAATTGGCACAACAACGATTGGGCAATATTCGGAAATAGTGCACATGCAAGTGCAACGTGACTGATGGTCGATAGTAGGTTTAATTTAATGTTAAGAAACCAATTGTAGTTAGTTCTAAGTTAAGACTCAATTAATAAAGACGTGGTGGACGGAAGTCCACACACTTTTTTAAAAATCCGTTATTTAATAAAATAACTTAACTGGCGCCCGAGCAGGGACCAGTTTAAGTTCGCGTGTCGGTTTAAGTACGTTATTGGCAAAAGTCGCCTGTAAGGACAGCCGAGTGCCACCGCGTCGCGCTAAAATCCGAGTGTTGCCGTGCGGAAAAAACGTGAAAATAAACGGACAAGTCACCTGTCAAAAACAGCCGAAGGACCGTTAGGAGGACAAGCAACTTAACCGGTGCCAAACCACATATCAGCGTTGGAATCCGGTAGGATAGTAACGCACACTTTCATTCGTGCGCATCGAGGGTACCCGAGTAGAACAGCGAAAAGGACATCTACCCCGTCGCCAGGAGGTGCTAGGAAGTAAGTATTAAAACAAGTTGATTAGTAATTAAGTATTGGAAAAAAGTTTTAAGGAATTTGAAAAAAGAAAATTAATAAAATCATAAACTTTTACAAACGAAAATAATTTAAGTGAATTTTAAAGAGAAATTTAACAAGATATTTGAAGAAATTTTTTTTCGCGCAATCTACACATGAAAATATTTAAAGAACATTTTATAATATAAAAGTGAGAAGTGAAAAAGGAAAAGGAGAAAATTTTTGAACTGCAATCAATTAATTTCAGATTAAAACTTTGTTGAAGTTTACTTACCCTAATTAATATCTAAATAATACCGGGTTTGTACATCCAATAACTGATACAAATTGAAAGCTGCGATTCCCCACCTTCGGGGGGACCCTCCAGCTTATAACAAAAAAATTCTCAGCGATTCACCACCCAAGGGACTCTCCAGAGAATTAAAAACTACAAACGAAAAATAACTAAGGCTTATACAGCCAATAACTGATCAAAATCTAAGGCTGCGATTCACCACCTTCGGGGGGACCCTCCAGCTTATAACAACAGTCCAACTCTGCGATTCACCACCGAAGGGACCCTCCAGAGGATAAGGACACCTAAATACAAGAATTAAAGCTAAGTTATGGCAAGTCCTAACAACCTCGTCCGACCCCCAGCGCTAAACACACCTCCCACAGCCCCTTCCCAACCAGTAACTCATAACCCTAACGAAATTGATATGGAATAGTTAACAAATATAATAACTGGCGTGGTAACCACTATCTTAATACAAAGGACGCAACTTGGTGCAAGCCGCACTCAACCCCAACGCAAACTTTGCAAATATTACGGACGTGACCATAGACTCGAACCTAGCGAACAATATAACGGAACTAGATAAAATTCCGGACGCTGTGAGATGCCTACGGGAATTCGTTGGCAATCCCGGAGAGTTTAACTCCTGGAAAAAAAGCGTAGATAGAATATTGCAGATCTACGAGCCACAAAAAGAACGCCCAAAATATTATGGCATCCTTAGTGTGATACGAAATAAAATCGTGGGCAACGCCGACATTGCCCTCGAATCTTATAATACACTGCTGGACTGGAAGGCTATTTCGAGATGCCTTACCCTCCACTACGCGGATAAACGGGATTTGGGAACTCTAGAGTACCAAATGACTGCATTAGTGCAGGGCAACCTCACTATCCAGGAATTTTACCAAAAGGTGTATTCACATCTATCACTTATTCTTAACAAACTCGGATGTATGGAAGTAGGTACAGAATCCATGCATTTACTTACACGGACTTACCGGGACAAAGACCTCGAAACGTTTATTCGAGGATTAAACGGTGACTTGGCGAGACTTCTTGGCATGAGAGAACCGGTAGATATCTCCCAGGCTCTCCACCTATGCTTAAAACTGGAGATCCAAAACTTCCGTTCAAATTACGCGCTGAATAATAATGGCCAAATTAAGAAAACCCAAGAATTCCGGCCACCTCTTCTACCCAGAAAAATAAATAACGAATTCTACCCAAAACTGGCGTACATTCCCAGACCATATGTGCCTCCACAAAATCTTGTGGCTCACCAACGCCCACAACCTACTCTTAATTACCGTAATTCGCCAAATTATAGGCCTCCGGCTCAACCCCAAGCTAAGTCGCAACTTCCACGTCCAGAGCCAATGGACGTCGACCGCTCCACCATCACCATTTAATAACCAGGCTGGAAAAAGACCATCAAACTTTTCCCAACAAGTGCCTGTTATGAGGGTGCTTGCGGGGTAGGACGAGGTGGCTTCCAGGCATGG
>NW_016157690.1:211051-221560 GCF_001687245.7 Rhagoletis zephyria | reverse complement strand
TCCGATACTCACACAAGTAGATACGTAAAAACGTTTGTATTCTACGAATTCCATTGCTTCGTTTTATTTTTGGAGAAAACAAAAGTAGTGCCGTAGTCATATCACGAAAGGCATAACTCGTAATTACATTTTTGTTTTGCTACGTTTGTGCCGCAGTCACAAAACAACGAAACATAACTTGTCGAAATTATTGTTGCTTTGCTTCGTTTGCGCCGAAGCCACAATGCAATAAAATATAACTCGTCGTTAGTGCTTTTGTTTTGCTACGTTCTTTCTTTGATAGAATACGAATAGTGTTGTGCTCGTCGCACTTATTGCTTTTGGTTGAATCAAACATTTGCTACGTATGCATTCGAATTTCGTGCTTGCCATTATTTAGTTGTCTAATAAGAAAAAAAAAAAAAATACAAAAACAATGGAAAATTTCCGATCTGCAAATGTTGCTGAGCTTAGACAGCTATGCAAAGACGCAGGAATCGCAAGCAGTGGAAATAAAAATACGTTAATTAAACGCCTTGAAGAACATAAAAGAAGTGAAGAACATTACGAAAGTGCAAGCTCAGTGTTGTTACATCGTGTGGCAGAGCTTGAGCAGACAATTCGCGAAATGACTCAAAAGCAAAATGAGGTTGCAATATCTAGCAATTTCGTACCACAGTGTATATCTTCGCCGGTAGATGTACAATCGTTACCTTTAAGCACAAACGTTCATACAGTGCAATCGATAGTGCCACCGCTTCAGGCACCATTCACGCAGGCACAAGTGCCAACGCATACATTTTGGGTTGGTTCCACCCACAACCAATTTCAAAACGTTTCGTATCCGCCAGTATCGAATTCAATTCCCGTGAATGCAAACGTCGGTAATGTGCATCCGGTCATGCAGTCGAATGCTAGCTAAACGAACATTCCGAGCTATACAACGCGTCCGGTATACACAAATCCCTCGTATATTCCGGATCAACGTTTATGTTGGCAACCTCGTCCGATGTATAGTGTGCGCGAAATAGTTGAACTCTTGCAATCCTTTAACCCGCTTTCGAATACATCATTGAATGCAACTCAATACGTGCAACGTGTGGAAATGTTGAGAAATGCATACGGTATTGACGACGGTATTTTACTATGTGCAGTGCAGCAGAAATTACAAGGGCCTGCTAGACAGTGGGTCGATTCGTTGCCGATCGTATATACTACGTGGTCCGAGTTTTCAAATCGTATGATATGTGACTTCCCGTGTATACATAGTATCGCTGATGTGCATTAAAAAATGTCTGCGATGAAAAGAGGTGTTAGCGAAACACCTCAGGAATTTTATTATCGTATGTTGGCTTATGGTACGAAAAGAGGCATTTCCGAAAACGACATTACGATTCATATCATAAACGGAATCAATGATAGTGACATGAAAAAGAAAATATCGAACAACTACGCGAGGTGTATTGATTTGCTGAATGACATCAATAACTATAACGTTTTCAACGAAGTGAAATTATCAACGCAATTTAAACCGAAATCGACACCGGTAACAAATGCTACTATCGTTCCGCGCAATACCAATGTTAAGCCAACCGAAGGTGTTAAGTGTTATAACTGCTTAAAGATGGGTCACTACTCGATTAAGTGCCCAGAACCTCAAAAGAAATCGCGTTGTGCAAAGTGTCAGCGTACCAATCACACAACTGAAAAGTGTCCGGAAAAGACAAATAATTCCGTTAGAGCAATTAGTCCGGATCTCGAGCCGGTAAAAACCTCTCACGCAGACGGTATCGTAAAACAAATCACAGTAAATGGGTTGCTCACGAGTTCATTTATCGATCCGGGAAGCAGTCGTACTTTGATAAAACAAAGTTTCGCTAACAAAATTGGTTGCCCTACCCCATGCTCGGTAACGTTAAATGGGTTTGGGGGAGGAAAATTTACATGTGACGAAAAAGTAGACGCAATCATCGAAATAGACAAAAAGAAAATTGAAGCGGAAATTTTGGTAGTAAGCGACAATTTGTTAAATGAAAATATTTTACTCGGAACGGATAGCTTGTGTAGAA
This sequence comes from Rhagoletis zephyria, assembly GCF_001687245.7. NCBI lineage: Eukaryota > Metazoa > Arthropoda > Insecta > Diptera > Tephritidae > Rhagoletis > Rhagoletis zephyria. Next base: position 219,512 of record NW_016157690.1, on the reverse strand, counting down.
CCGGAAGTCGTCTCGTCATTGAAAACGGTTGTTGTCGCGTAGAGAACATTTTGAACATTCGCGCGTGTACCGCTCTCGATAAAAATGAAAATTTCAAGCTCGAAAAACTCTTAAAGTCTTATAGTGATGTGTTTGCTGAAAAACGTAGCCAAAATGAAAATCGAACTCAATTCGAAAACGCCTGTTAATATGAAACCATATCGTATCCCATTTTCCAAAAGGCCAATCGAGGCTGAAATTGTTAAAGATTTACTCGCGAACGAAATTATAAGACCATCTGAGTCCTCGTACGCATCACCAATTGTTCTCGTGGATAAACAAAATGGTGAGCATCGTCTCTGCGTAGACTACAGGTGTCTCAATAAAATCACGAATCGTATATCATACCCGATGCCGATCATGGACGAGCATTTCGCTCAACTCGCAGGTAAAAAATATTTCACTATATTAGATTTACGTATGGGATATTATCAGATTGAGCTAGAGGAGGATTCGAAGCAATTTACGGCATTTGTCACTAACGAAGGGCACTACGAGTTTAACAGAATGCCTTTTGGGTTGGCCAATGCTCCGGCCGTGTTCCAAACGGTTATGAACCGTTTGGTCGTTGATACGCATGCGTTTCGTTCTTAGCGCTTGCTAATATTTTGTGTGGACATATNGTGTGTACATATGTACTCGTATGTATGTACGACGATAGGCGAAAGAAGCGTAGAGCAAAATAATGAGAGATAAGCAAACGACGTTTTTGCTTGTCAGCGAGACGAATGTATACCGAAAATATTTGAATTTATATTAACGGTCGACTTTAGCGAGTAGAATTTTCGTGCCGAACGGAGAACGAGTTCAAACGACAAACAGCTTCGCGATTTTGCATGTAGCTACGCGAAGATTTTCAAATTAACGACGAACGACGAATGCGATTTTAAAATGAACATGCAGAGGAGCCCCGATTTCCACGAACACGGTCAGCGCAGTCTCAATTTCTGCACTAACACACGCACTGTTTATTTATATTGAAATATCACTTTCACACTATTTTCACGAGAGGTGGATTACATTTCCCTTCTGAGCTGTCAGGAGGCCTCTTTAGTTTAGTTTAATATAGTTTAACAATCGAATTTATTCACAAGTACTTTTTACAGAGTTTAATTATTTAAATTTCACAAAGCCCTCTGCATGTGACGAACGCAGACAATCGACTACCTTCGGCTAAGCTTGTCGGTTAGTTGTTCGTTTCATTTGCGTGGTTGCCAGGTTGCTGAAAAATCCATGTTATTAATAGTTTTGATTTATTACAAAAAAAATAAAATTGTTTATATTATTTAGTTATGTATTGTTCGAAGATACATATGTATGTTTGTATGTGCATGTGCTAATAAATATATATCTACATTTGTGAAAATTATGCACACATGCAATTGGCAAACTAGTTGGTGATTTGCCGTCGACATTTCAAAAAAGCTTTTTTAAAAACGAAGTAAATTAGTACAAATTGTTAGTAATTTTCATTAGTTTGAATAACTCCTTTCACTAAATGGCTTTTAGTAACTTTAACGAGACCTTAACTTAATTTATTTTATTCATTTTAGTGCAGTTTTGACAAAATTTTCTTGCTAAAAAGTCTTTTTTACACTACTTTATTTTATTCCTTTGATTGTACATGTTAAATAAAAGCTTATTTTTTTTATTTTTAAATATTTTTTTACATTGTTTTATTTTCTAATTTTTAGTCCATTTAAAAAAGCGTTGTATATTAAAAAGTGTTTTTTGATTTTGTGTACAAAATTGTGCAATAGATATTAAAATAATTCAACTTGCAATGAAAGAGAACAAAAGACTATGCAAGCAAAATGTTTGCTTACGTTTTGTATAAACATACATAAGTACATATAACAAGTTAACTTCATTTAAAGAAATGGCGTGTCGTCCATTTCCGCTGTAGCATATGTAAATGGCATATATTTATTATGCGCAATATTTAACTTCTTCTGGCGGGGCGACATCTGGAGTCTTCTAATTCCTACAACGAGGCTCATATCTACACTAGGTTGATATCTAGAATTTGCCACAAATAGCTTTGCTACACTATCGCCGGCAGCTTTAACAATTTTATAGTGGTTTTACGTTCTTTGGAAAATTACGCTCTGTTAGCCATAAATCTTACTATTTTTTGACCGCCTTTGAATCAAGACCCCTGGACCATATGGGGAATTCATTTATATATTAAATTGCATTGTCATCGTGATTGGAACCATGCTGAAATTTTCAAGTCTCTAACTTGTCGGGAAGTTAGTTTAAAATCGATTGGAAATTTCCCCGATTTCCGCAGCATGACCAAGTTAAATAAAAGCTTATAAAAAGTATTCCACCGAAAAATCAGTGATTCATTTTCTTAATGAAAATAAAGTTGGCATCATTTTTTAAGGTAATGTCCAAAATGTTAAAAAGTTTTTGCTGCGACATCCACCAGGAATGGAAAAAATGTGGTTTTCTTCGAGCATTTTCGGCCTTCATCATAATAAAGCAGTTTCCTATACTCTTCATTATCCATGTGTTTTCGGTGCAAAACTATTTGTAACGTAAGTCTTTTTACTGATTGAATTTTCAGGTAGAATTATTTTTTATTTGCACCCCTATTCTGCAACTCTTTCGTATTCGGATTTTGCTACGAATCGTAGAAATAGTATGCATCAATCCGAATCGTATTTTCGAACTTTCGAAATTCGTAGCAATGGCATGCCTAAAAACGAACGAGTAAGCTTTTTTGCGTAATTTTGTACGAAAACAATTCTGTGTCGGAGGCGAAATAAAAGATCGATGTGACCAACTATCTCATATCTCAAAAAAGTACAGTTAGGTTGGGTTAAGTTAACGCCGTGAGCCGATTACGAAATTTTGAATGCGGCTAATTTAGATCCCTGAGAGCTGTTCAGAAGTGCGAGCCAAAATGCTTCCATCTTAGCCTCGCGAAGGTTGGACAGTCTAAAAGAAAGTGTGGAGATAATGCCACTTCATCTTCCTCTTGGCAGCTGATACCAAAGGAATTCCTAGTCTCACCGAATGATCGCACAATGGCCTGTCAGAACCCCCACCCCTAGCCTTTGAGAGGTAACGTGTTTTAATTTGCTCTATAAAAACATTTGCTGCAGCACAGAAACGTCTTCTTTTCCTTTTTTATGTCACAAACCAGGTTTCCTTTATCCTAATAACAGTTCGTGCTGCGAAAATCTGTCTGCAATATCCGCAGGCGCCGTGTTCAACATATGTACATAAATATGTTAAGCACCAGTGTAGGTGTGCTTCCTAATGCTCCGCTAATTCCTGTTTTACAAGTGTAGCCTTCTCTAGTGAGTTCCACCAGACAAGGGCTCCTTTATAATAATAATAATATCCCAACGGTTTTTACCCTCCATTCCCGCCCATCCGCACGAGGGGCGCAGTCCGCATGACGTACGGAACCAGTATTTTCAATTTTGCGCCGAGTCACGATAGGCAGGAGTTTGTTAAGTGTCGAGATCTAAAACTGTTCAGCTACAGAACTAAATTCATCAGCCGATTTTATGTCTTTATTTTAATGATTCATTTATTGAGAGAGGACAGTATCGATTTCTTAATGCGGAAAAGCGGATCTGATATATCAAACGTGCTGGAATGAGAGTTAAAACCCTGGCATAAGCAACGGAGTGGGTCGTGCAACTCAAAATTAGTTTTACAAGCTTTCAGAAATAGGGACAAAAGTGTCTTGATACCCGGGTGTGAACATTAAGGCTAACTTCGCCAAGAAGAAGCGGACTTGAAATTGAGCCTGTTAGTAATTTAACTATAAAAATTGTACCAAGCATTTGCCTGCGGCTGGAAAGTGTAGGAAGATTAATAAGTTTTAATCGGCTCGTATAAGGTGGAAGGTTATATTGAGAATCCCAACGGAAATTTCTTAAAGCAAAAAGTAGGAATTGTTTTTGAATTGATTCTATCTTGTCTGAGTAAATTTGATACCTTGGATTCCAAACCACCGAACCGTATTCCAGAGTTGGCCTAACTAATATTGTAAACAGATTTTTAGTGATATAAGGGTCACAAAATTCTTTTGACCATCGTTTCACAAATGCAAGTACACCTTTAGCCTTGTTGACTGTCACATTAATATGAAGATTAAAATTAAGCTTAGGATCCATTGTGATACCAAGGTCCACAAAATTGTATACCTGTTCCAGGTTATGGGTACCTATTGTATAAGAAGTGGGATGAACAGCTCTTCGCGAGAAGCTCATTACTTTACATTTCTTAAGATTTAGAGGCATAAGATTTACTTGACACCAGTAAGCCATGCTGTCTAAGTCTGATTTTGCAAAGACTTTTCTTTAATTTGAAACGTACGATTTATAAAGCTTTACATCATCTGCATACATTAAAATTTTGGAAAATTGTATATCTTTAGAAATATCGTTTATAAAAAGCAAAACCGGGCCTAGGTGGCTACCTTGAGGGACTCCTGAAGTAACATCAATGACGTCAGAGATAGTATTTTTAAACATTTCCTTTTGTGATCTATCATAGAGGTATGAAGAGATCCAACGTAGAAAATTAGGTGGAAGACCAAGAAGATCAAGTTTGTAGATGAGCAACGAGTGGCACACTTTGTCAAATGCTTTACTGAAGTCAGTATATATAACATCAACAGATTTGCTTTCACTAAATGCTTTGAGATATAGGATGTTAATTCAAGTAAATTTGTAGAAGTTGATTTGCCCTTGCAAAACCCATGTTGACTATATGAAATGCTAGAAGAGATAGAATGCGTCAACTGATTTGTTATAATTGCTTCAAATAATTTAGGAATTGCAGAAAGCTTAGCTATTACCCGGTAGTTCTCCACTGAAGATCTGCTACCGCTTTTATGTAACGGGGTTATGAACGATTCCTTCCATATAGTAGGAAAAACGCCCTCTTTAAGAGATAAATTAAATAACGCTGTTAACGGCTCATAGAGATAATCAGAACAATTTATAAGAATACAAGTAGGGATCTGGTCAGAACCATAACTGAAGGACTGCTTTAAGGAGGATTTCAGATAAACTACTACATCATCGGGAGATATTACTGGGATATTTATTGAGTTCATTGGACATAGTTTAAAAGGATAGTCAATGTTAGCATGTGAGTTAATGGAATAATTGGATTTAAAAAACTGAGCGAACATGTTAGAAATTGTTTGATTATCACTAGAGACGGTATTTTGTTACTTCATGGCGGAAGAAAACCCACGTACATTTCGCTTGGAGTTTACGAAGTCATAAAATGATTTGGGGTTATATATTATACGCCGTTTGATTTTACACAAGTAAGCTTTATAACACTTTTTGTTTAATTCAAAAAACTTATGACGCAAAGGTGAGTATTTTACATAGTATGAGTGTAAACCGGTTTTTTTTGTGTAATCTAAAATAACGCGACTTTATGTTTTTCAAATTTCTCAGTTCTTTAGTGAACCATAACTGTGTTTGCTCTTCAGGAACATACATGCGTTTAGGCACATGCTTTTCAAATAATTTATGTAAAGTGAAGTTAAAAAGTGCAACGCTTTGTTCAATATTTTCTTTAAATGCAGGCCACGACAATTTAGACAGTTCTTTGTTAAGCATTTTAAAGTTGGCTTTCGAAAAATCAAAGCGAATATTTGGTTCGTATGCGTGGGTACTGCAATTTTGACCTTCACTTAAAACTTCGTAAGATACCTCCATAGCAGGGTGGACATCCTCGGGCAAAACTAGTGGATCACACTTATTTACAACGGACTTAGATGCATCATCAACATAAATAAGATCTAATACTTTACCAAACTTATTGTAAAGTACATTAACCTGAGTTAGGCAGAGTTCAGCCATCTCCTCTAAAAATACGTTGTTGCACGCACTAGATGCGAAAGGTATGATATCATTGTCAATGATGTTCCATGATATGCTTGGTAAATTAAAATCACCCAACACAATCATTGAATCAGAGGGTTTAGTCAGTGAATTAACTTGAAAAAATGTAGGCTTGAATCTGGTTTCCTAGAGCTAATGAATTAATTTTAATTTTACCAATAGCTCCCCTGCAGCAGTACGAGGCAACAGACAACTTTGCTACCCTTTCTTCAATGTTAGGTTTCCACGACAGCCGCCGTTGATCGCGCACCTAGTTACCTAGTTCAGGTAACCTTAAGTCAGATCAAACTTTAGCATACACGTGTAATCAAAGGATTCACATTTTATTTAAGATAAATGTTTCAAATTTCCTACCACTAGCTTATTAATAAACTCGGTTTGCACTATGCACTTTTTGCAAATTTTTTACGTTGGTTCTGCGGAAAAATACTGTGGACTGCGTAGCCGGAGTGATATGCAGAAGAAATGTTGTATACCTTTGACGTGCGGAAACCCGTCTTCCCCGCAACACAGAAAGGAGAATTCTACTTAGTAAGGGTCATAATCCCTAAGCGCGGCCGAAGGCTGAATCAAGCGCAACAGGTGGTGGACCCAACAAAGTGCATGTTTTCAATGGCTTGAAAGAAGCTGTTATTGCATTAATTGGATTGAGAACCAGAGCTTCAGGCATAGGAGGAGTTCTGGCTTGCGGTTCAACAATTCAACCAGAAGCTGACATAGATGCGCCCGTAGTTACTATGCCCGACAGCTCCACATACCTTTGTGAATCCATTGCCATAGCGCCCGCTTACTCTGCTGCTATAATCGCAAATACATCAGAATCCATAATTTTCCTCAAAATATGTAAAATTAACCAATTTTACAATAAACAAGCACATGATGAGTGTTTTTTTAATTCCTTTCCACTTTGTTTTCCTTCATTCAGCTATCTTCGAAAAACAACTGATAGCTGGCAGTGCTGCACATGTTTCCGCAAGGGTTGCAGCATGTGGATTTTTCGTTTTTCGTAGCGTAGCTACGAATTACGAATAACGAAAATACGGGTTCTCGAATAAGGGCGTTAGTTAGAGTGGTGGTTATTTGAAAGCAACATTTGGGGTATTCACAACGGTGTCATAAGTGTCGTATTGTTGTATGTTGTAAACTTTAAAAACGTAAAAAATATATTAAGGGGCTCCGCAAAGTACCATCAAAGTAATATTATGAATATTTGCAGTGTAAAAAAATAGTTGGTTGTCGTTTCAAGTCGTTTTGAAATAAATAGAGAATCTGTCACCGAAGTAATAAACGCGTTGAAGGTTACATTAGAACAAAACTACTTCCGGTTCAACAATAAGATATATAAACAGATTAACGGGTTAGGAATGGGCAATCCGACGTCAGCAATACTCATGGAAGTATTCATGCAAACACTGGAGGAGAAATACATGAAAAACCTATCGACCAACCTAGGAGTAAAATTCTACGCAAGATATGTCGATGATGTAATATGTCTAATAGAGGGAAACAAAGAGAAACAGATACTAGACTATCTCAACAAACAACACCAGAATATAAAATTCACCATGGAAACGGAAGAGGAAAGAAAGATTAACTATCTGGATTTAACAATTAAAATAAACGATACCACGAACAAGATAGAGTTCGAAATATACAGAAAACCAACAGCCACAGACACAATTATACACAATAGCTTTATCAATTTGGCTCGTAGATATCGTCTTTGGTTTCATCTTCCGTGATTTTTACCCCCTTTGTTTTTGCACTTGGTGTATTCCCTTCCGTATCTGTCCTTAATATTTTGTTGTTGTCATTCTTCTTCTTGTACAGTAGTTTTAGAGGTTCAAACAGTACGTCCGATACAGTATTTATTTGCCCATTTATTATTTGTCCTTTGAAGGTCTTCTGTTTATATATTTCCATATTTTCTAATATATTCAATCTTTGTCCTTTATGTTGTACACGGAGAAGTTCTGTTGTTTGTCCAATCTTCATTGGTGTGCATTTATTTTTGATCATGTGATTCGCGAAGTTCGATTCTATTGCAGCCTCTGGTTTTCGTTTTTTCTTATTATAATCCCTTATGTGTTCTCGATATCTTGTTCTTATATTTCGCCCTGTTTGTCCTATGTAACTGTGTCGGCACTCGCAGGTTAACTTGTAAACACCCTGTTTATCTAGCGGGTCTTCCTCGCTTATTTTCTCTTTCCATATATTTCCCACTGTGTTCCTTGTTTTAAATGATGTCTGAATGTCGTACTTATGAAAGAATTTGGCAAGTTTGTAAGATGTCTTTCCTGTGTAAGTTAGAACTGCCCAAGTTTTTTTATTGTTTTCCTCTTTGCTAGTCTTTTTCGATTTTGTGTCCTTTCTTAACTTCTCCACCAGGCCTCTCCTATATCCGTTATTTTCCGCAATGGCATATATTGTATCCAGTTCCTTCTTGTAGCATTCTTCTGTTAGAGGGGTCCTTTCAAGCCTCGTTATTAGTTGTCTAAATGCTGTATTTTTGTGTTGCTGTGGGTGGTTTG